>NC_069728.1:22079013-22084013 GCF_027358585.1 Pangasianodon hypophthalmus
CACCAGAAACCAGAATCGACTCAGTCCATATCACCCTGTATCAGCCTGTGAACCCACGAGGGACTCCATACTGGAGACCAGCGGCCCGGATGAAGGTAGGGTGACTTGGCACATCCACTGTCTCACTTTAAGGACTTTGAGATGGACAGAAGTGAAAGTCGTTGTGTGTACACCGGTGTATATTTGTAGGTTCTTCTGGGTTGCTGGGTTAGATGACCCTTAAGGGGCAACTGTATGGTGCCGGGTACTCCCTGTTGGTTCCTGAAGCCAGTGATTTGCATACTGGGCGTGTTCCATGATGCCACATTGTTATTTACACCAGGCATTAGTAACACCCTCACCTCATTACGATATGGTTCTTACAGGGGTGGGGCCAGTGGGTGGAGTCTATTTGTCCCAAAGATATGGACATGTTCATTATGAGCATAAGGAGCCCTTGAGGACTCTGTCCATGTTCCAGTGTTGATGGGTTCAGTAGGTAATGTTTATCTCCTGCATTATCTTCTGTGATACACAGTGTGTGAGTGTTGCTGAAGCTAACTGCTTTAGCAATATGGTGTAAAATTAAGTGATCGAAATACAGCTGAAACATTAATGAGTGACAGAACAAGGACACAAAGACAGATGATCTTGCACGACTGAAGAGTGAGACGAGAAATGTGATTAATTAGAGACACGGCTTATCTGGAGGAGGGAATATATTATGGATGAAGTGATGAATGAAGTTAAAGTTTCTCTGTAAGCGTAGCAGATGAGCGCTAGGTCAGATTATCCTTCACACTGTGAGCATGTTTTCTTTACAGCATCGAATTAACACCAACACTGACTTTATTTTATTAATTCAACTAATCAAAAATTAAAAGTCTGATTAAAATCTCTTATTTCTCATGCACGCATTACGAATTCATCACCGCGATTTAGTGTCTCATGGCTTCATTAACTTGCTGTTGGAGCACAATATAAAAATCTAAAATGTAAAATAACAGGATGTGCTGGATCAAGTGCTATTCTATGTGCTGCTGAATAATGAGTGTGGAAGCCATTTTGTTAAAGTAAACCAGTGATTAATGTGAGAATTACAGCTAGCTCTATTCATGCAGTAATATATAGTAATATAACACTCGCCATCTTCTCATTCATATATCATCATATTAGTCTTTTTATTCTTGTTTACCTCGGAGGTGTGAATGACATGCAGGTGATTTTAATAATCTGAATGTGAAGCTCAGAAAATCCACTTAAGCAGCTGCGTAACCCGACTCTGAACACCAGCAACTTTCCTCACAGAAATACTGATGTCATTTTTGGCCTTAAGCAGCTGACTCTGAATATGATACAGTACACATGACTAATCATGAGTTAATCTCTCAGTGTGTGTATATAGACAGACAGACAGACAGACAGATAGATAGATAGATAGATAGATAGATAGATAGATAGATAGAATGCCATAATGAACACAGAACGCTAACTAAGAAAATGTTAAAAACACACACTGCATGCTAACACACTGGAAATGAAGAGATACCAAAGTCTATCATTATTATTATTATTATTATTATTATTATTGTTGTTGTTGTTGTTGTTGTTTTAACAGTAAATGTAAACAGTAATTCTGATAATATGCTACAGAGATTTCTGGAAGTTTCATCATACAGGAGGCCCTGGAGGAGGTCAAGGCCTTGTTGGAGGTGCCGGTTGTGCGCCAGAAATTGGCTTAATGGTTGTAGCGGTATCACACGCACACACAGACACACACTCACACATACACGCACACACAGACACACACTCACACACACACACACACACACTCACGCACACACAGACACACACTCACACATACACGCACACACAGACACACACTCACACACACACTCACACATACACGCACACACAGACACACACTCACACTCACGCACACACAGACACACACTCACACATACACTCACACACACATAGACACACGCACACGCACACACACACAGACACACTCACACATACAAAAAAAATCCATCTTTGTGATGAAGTGATCTACCTTTTCAAAATCTGCAGATGGAGTGATAGAGGAAAATGTATGAAGCTTTGACTATATAAAGAAAGGATGATGGAGTAATGTCTGAAGGATGGAGGGATGATGGAGGGAAGCATAAATATAAGAAGAAGGGATGATGGAGTAATAGCAGAAGGATGGAGGGATGATGGAGGGAAGCATAAATATAAGAAGAAGGGATGGTGGAGTAATAGCAGAAGGATGGAGGGATAATGGAGGGAAGCATAAATATAAGAAGAAGGGATGGTGGAGTAATAGCAGAAGGATGGAGGGATGATGGAGGGAAGCATAAATATAAGAAGAAGGGATGATGGAGTAATGTCTGAAGGATGGAGGGATGATGGAGGGAAGCATAAATATAAGAAGAAGGGATGATGGAGTAATGTCAGAAGGATAGAGGAATGATGGAGGGATGATGGAGGGAAGCTCAAATATAAGAAGAAGGGATGATGGAGTAACAGCAGAAGGATGGAGGAATGATGGAGGGAAGCATAAATATAAGAAGAAACGATGGTGGAGTAATAGCAGAAGGATAGAGGAATGATGGAGGGATGATGGAGGGAAGCATAAATATAAGAAGAAGGGATGATGGAGTAATAGCAGAAGGATGGAGGAATGATGGAGGGATGATGGAGGGAAGCATAAATATAAGAAGAAGGGATGATGGAGTAATAGCAGAAGGATAGAGGAATGATGGAGGGAAGCATAAATATAAGAAGAAAGGATGGTGGAGTAATAGCAGAAGGATAGAGGGATGATGGAGGGAAGCATAAATATAAGAAGAAGGGATGATGGAGTAATAGCAGAAGGATGGAGGGATATGTGGATAATGGTGGGCTGGTATTATGCTGGAGATGATGAAAGAATGATTGAAGGATGGAAGGTATGCTAGAGGAATGATGGAAGGAGTGATTATAGGAAGGATGGAGGGATGACAGAAAAATGAATGAAGGATGGAGAATTCAAATTGATTCATGTTCTTTACAAATAAATGTTAGTTAAACCATGGATGGATGAAAGGATGATGGAGGGATGAAGGATGAAGGATGGAAGGATAATGGAGGGATGAGAAGAGAATCCTGCGTGCTTAAAATGAAGAGCGGGGGAAACCCCTCTGCAGATACACCGATCTCATAAACATTCAGAAATAGACAGATAGATAGATAGATAGATAGATAGATAGAAGAGGTAAGTGCTTACCTTCTGCTCTGCATGTTTTCATTTGAAGTCTGGAGGATTAAACGAGGAAATGAAAGACGGAAGGAATCTTCATTGCACAGAGCGACGCATTCTCTCTCCTTCTGTCTCTCTCTCTCTATCTCTCTAGCTTTCTGTTTTTCTCTCTGTGTGTGTGCGCGTATGTGTGTGTGTGTTAGGAAGGCAGATGAAGTGAGAGGTGTGGAAACGTTTGTCGCTGCAACACTGCAGATACACAGCGACTCCCTCCATCATCCCCTCACCCTGAGAGAGAGAGAGAGAGAGGGGGAGAGGGGGGGCAGACAGGGAGACAGATGGAGGGGGGGAGGGAGAGAGAGTGAAAGAGAAAAGGAGAGTGAGAGAGAGTGAGACAGGGGAAGTGAGAGAGGGATTGAGAGAGTAAGACAGAGGGAGAAGAGAGAGGGAGAGGAAGAGAGAGTGAGACAGGGGAAGTGAGAGAATGAGAGCGGGAATGAGAGAGTGAGACAGATGGGGAAGAGAGAGTGAGAGAGAGTGAGACAGGGGAAGTGAGAGAATGAGAGCGGGAATGAGAGAGTGAGACAGATGGGGAAGTGGGGAGAGAGAGAGAGTGAGACAAGGGGGAAGTGAGAGAATGAGAGAGGGATTGAGAGAGTGAGACAGATGGGGAAGAGAGAGTGAGAGAGAGTGAGACAGGGGAAGTGAGAGAATGAGAGCGGGATTGAGAGAGTGAGACAGATGGGGAAGTGGGGAGAGAGAGAGAGTGAGACAAGAGGGAAGTGAGAGAATGAGAGAGGGATTGAGAGAGTGAGACAGATGGGGAAGAGAGAGTGAGAGAGAGTGAGACAGGGGAAGTGAGAGAATGAGAGAGGGATTGAGAGAGTGAGACAGATGGGGAAGAGAGAGTGAGAGAGAGTGAGACAGGGGAAGTGAGAGAATGAGAGAGGGATTGAGAGAGTGAGACAGATGGGGAAGAGAGAGTGAGAGAGAGTGAGACAGGGGAAGTGAGAGAATGAGAGAGGGATTGAGAAAGTGAGACAGATGGGGAAGAGAGAGTGAGAGAGAGTGAGACAAGGGGGAAGTGAGAGAATGAGAGAGGGATTGAGAGAGTGAGACAGATGGGGAAGTGGGGAGAGAGAGAGAGAGAGACGGGGGGGATAGAGGGGGGGTTGGAGGGGAAAACGAGTGTAAAGTGTGTCATGTGAGTTGGTGATATTTGGGACGCACATGACCCCGAGCCTGATAGCCTGCAGGTGAAAACTGTTCTGTAGTCGGCTCGTCCCTGACTGGATGCTCGGAAAACGTTTGCCGGATGGAAGTTCAGAGAATAGACGTGTGGGTGTCTGAGGTCTGAGGTCTGAGGTGATTTTTGTGCTTTCCTCCGGCACCGTGACCCGTAGACGTCCTGTACGGCTGGGAGTTTGTTGCCTGTGATGAGTTCTGCGCTTGTGTATGGAGTAACTGCTGTACCATACAGTCACGACGCTCTCTGTGGGACAGCACTAGAAACTGGTCAAGGTGTTTGGGTTCAGTCCAAACTTCATCAGCTTCCAGGCAGAACTTATGATTGTCTAGGTGTGGAGGGACTATGTGAGGCCATCGCTGATGTGGACATCAAGGAACTTGAAGTTCTTAACTCTTTCCACGGCAGCTCCATGATGTGTAAGGGAGCATGTACTCCGTCTGGGGACGTCCTGTACTACTATCACTTCCCTTTTTCTGATGTTAAAAAAGAGAGATCATTGTTATGGCACCTCTGAAACATACAGTGGTG
>NC_069728.1:22091513-22136513 GCF_027358585.1 Pangasianodon hypophthalmus
GCAGCGTGTCAGACAGGTGAAAACTTCTGAGAGTTACTAAAGAAACCAGCAGCACATTTCAGAACAAGACTAAATAAATGAAACAGGAGCTTTATGAGGTCGTCGCCATGGCAATGTTGAGTTTGACCTTAATTAGTTCATCTATTAATAACAGCTCAATTTGTGTGTTTTACTGCAAATGTGTTTTCAGGTCAGAACTTCAGGAGAAAAAAACACATTATTATTATTATTATTATTATTATTATTAATAATAATAATAATAATAATAATAATAATAATAATCAATGATGGTGTTGGACAGAAAGATGGAGGGAAACAGGTGTGAGCTCAGTGTTAACCTGAGAACATAATAAATGTTTCTAAAGGTTTACTGTTCTCCTGAACGGTCTTGTGAAGGTTTGAGAAGCTCTTTCAGGGCTCATCAGTAGGGTTTACATGCAGCTGTAGGTAGTGATGAAGGTGTAGATGATGATGATGATGATGATGATGATGGTGATGGTGAGGTAATCTAACACACAGCTTCAGGCAGGAGAACTTCATCTCAGAGCTCATCACATTAACGTCTGATTTCCCACGAGTGATGTTACACATGCTAAATATAATACACCCTCAGGGAGAGAGGGGGAGGAGGATGATGATGATGATGATGATGATGATGATGATGATGATGAAGTTCAGTACTATCTGTAGAGGAGTGTGAGAGAGAAGTGTGTGGACAGAGAGATAGATGTTTAGTTAAAGTTGTGTAAGCAGCTATGAACTGTAAGGGTGCCATTACTTTTTCACAAACGTAATGTGTTTTTCAGGATATTCTAATATTTATTTATTTATTTATTTATAAAGTCCTGAACACAGAGCGGGATATTAGATATTCCATAGCAGAGTAAATTAGGGGGCAAATACTTTTTCACATCACGTTTTATCTCTCTCACTTTAATTCTGTGCCTCAGGTTAATATTGTGTTTAGTGTACTTCCTGTGTGTGTGTGTGTGTGTGTGTGTGTGTGTGTGTGTGAAATACTTCTTGCCATGTTGTTCCTCTTCACACACTTTAGCTCACTTTACATAATACATCTCTTTTTATTGTCCTACACACACACACACACACACACACACACACACACACACACAGAGTCTTCATGTTTTTACACCATGGACTCAGTCGTGTCTCAGATGGTTTGTCACTGGTTCTGTGTGAGACACACTCAGATTACCCATGAGTCCCTGCGCTGCTGTATCCGTGGTAACCAGCAAAGTATGAATAAACACTGAATAAAGTGCCACTGCCACTGTGCGGGCCCGAGCAGTACCGCAGCCCTCTGTAGCGGAGACACACACACCTGTGTGTGAGACGTTTGGACCACAGAAGATCCTCAGTCCCGGCGTGTCCTCTGTTATTACTTTAACTTTTTATTAACTTGAGGATGTGATGAAGACTTGAGACCTGTCCTAAATCCTCACTTTTACACACTCGCTCCCTCGATCACTCACACCACAACCCTCAGGGTGATTTGGGACACAACCACAGTGAGCCTCCTAACGCCCTCTTGTGGCTGATGAGTGTAATTACAACAGTAACAAACAAGACATTTTCTTCCAAACTCTTTATTTAAATGCACAGACAGGTGAGAATGCGTGTATAACGTACACACAAAAGCTAACATGCTAAATTACACATAATGCTAAACACCTACCTTCTACTAATAATAAAATCTTTTAAAAATAATAACAGAGCACATGCAAAGCAAAGATTCTAACTTAGTAATAATAGTAGTAAGATTAATGTATGTATAAACTCTAAACTAAAGTATATGATAAAGTATATGATAATGTATACGACACCCTTAATGTAACATTTGTCCATGTTTTTCCTGCCAGCGTTAGACACGTGGCGATGTTACGCATACGTATAATGATCGTTAGCGATCAGCTGTGTGAAGGTGTGCAGTTATGCTCGCTAGCTAAATGTCACTATGCCAACAGGTTGATCGATGAATCCAATTACAACCGTTACTCAGAACAGTAAACAGGAAGTGATGATGTATTTACGCGTCTGCACTGTGTGTCTTGGACTACTATAGCATGTACCTAATTAGCACAGAATAAACACCTGTAGCAGGGATGCCCTGATTCAGGACGCGTGCAGCTGTACTGTAGGAAGACGCTGTAGCTCCTCCGCCTGATATTTTCACAGCTCGCAGTCTGCTTTGCTTTGATCATTAGTTATGAATTATGTCCAGATTGCTGTCATTTGGTGTTGTCTGTTCATTAGCGCAACAGTGTGCACTAGAACATCATCAGGTATCAGATGCATCACCTGGTATCTGAGACGATGTTTTATAATAACAATATTGTGGTGTATCGTATAACAGATTATTGGCACAGGCCTAATGTGGATACAGTTAACTGATTTAAACAGAATGTTTATGAAACAGCAACAACAATTAAAAACCCCATTCCCTTTACTCTCACTGTTCTGTCTGCTTGATTATTACTCTCAATTATATTCTTGTGAAATCCCATAAGGCACATGGGCAGCGACGACGCCGGCCTCCTTCGCATTCAGAACATGTTTCATTTGATCATCAAAGAAAACGTGCGGTTTGATTGCTTGCAGTATTGAACCCTTTGGACTTCCCTCAAGGAAAATCATCTCATTAATATTCAGATCCCATCCACGCAGAGTATTTAAAGCTCTGCGTCCTGCAATCAGTGCTTCTCGTGATGTCACCAGAAACGTACGGATCGGGCATCTGTTTTTCTGCAGCTGCACCAGAACTTCCAGGAAACACTTCAGAGGACCCTGTGAGAAAAACAAGAGTTTGGTTACTGAGTCTGGGAAACTATGGAACTTAAATATTCTCAGGAATCATAAACGCTTAAAAACCTAATCCACTAATGCATTTCTTAAGTGCATTTATTTTCACACACAAATGAACACATAAGTATTAGTAATTTTATATACAAATTTACAATTTGCCAACTTCTACAGTCTGTCTGTCTGTCTGTCTGTCTGTCTATCTATCTGTCTGTCTGTCTGTCTGTCTGTCTGTCTGTCTATATATCTATCTTTCTGCCTGTCTGTCTGTCTGTCTGTCTGTCTGTCTGCCTGTCTGTCTGTCTGTCTGTCTGTCTGTCGTTATTGCCCTTTCACTGGTTGCACAGAGACAGTGCTGTATTCATAAGCTTGAATGTAGATGTGTGTGGATCTGATAGCTGACGCAGAAAACATTGATATGCTAAAGATACACTGGCAAAAGAAATGCACATGTTTATTTGAATCTAAACTCAGATCTGAAAATGAATTAAACTCTAATTAATACTATATTTGATGCACAGATCAAAGTTTGAAGAAATTTATTTTAATGTTGTGAGTTTGATTTACACCTCAGGAAGAGGAGTTTCCGCTCTGAGCTCTTCATGTTGTAGGAAGGCTTTAAGTCCTTTTGTCTTCATCACTTTTTCTGCTTCATCTGAGAAAATCACGCCGTCTCCATCAAACGCAACTCGCAGCTCAGACTCACTCAGTTCCATTCTTGCTTCCGGAGTGAACAAGGTGGCTGCTGCGATACCTAACAGACAGATGAACAGATAAACACATAAATAATTGGATGGATGGATGGATGGATGGATGGACGGATGGATGGATAAGTACCCTGATTGATGGCATTAGCCACTTCAGCTGAGTTGATGGAGAGGTACAATTTTGTTTTGTTTTCTATCAGAAGGTTGAGAAGATTCGTATCATTATATCTCATCAGCCGACCTGAGAACAAAACACACTTCATTAATATCATCACATCAACTTCGTTAATGCCATTATAGTGACGATATTATTATAGTGATAGTCATAGTCATAGATAGTTATAGTGATAGTGATAGTCATAGTTTTATTATAGTTATATTAATATTATTTGATAATACAATATTATTGTCTGGTGTACCAAAATACTGGATGATGTTCTCCAGCTGCTCATTCACTCGTTCTGCTTCAGGAACCGTTATTACGATATTAACTAGCAGTTTATCGCTGGGGTTTTGCTTCGCCAGCGTGTTCTTCAGCGCCTGTGTGCAGAAAAAATAACCAGAACTGTGAGACAGACTGTGATCCTGATGTCAACACGTCCTCTCTTCACAGCCATTGGTTGAGTGGACCATCATCAGAGCCCTTTACTATACTTTATGAATTCAAGTTCAAGTTCCGTTGTGTTAGATGAGAATCAAGGAATATACTCAGATGCCATTGGTGTCTCACACTTCTGCATGGTTGAGTTCATTTCTCTAGTGGAAGTGAAGCCCTATGCTGCTGTAATAATCATAGTACTAGTATGTAGTAATAATCGTAACTCATAACTCGTAAGCAGCGTTGCATTACACGTTAAAGTCCTGGAATCATATGAGTAATAAAAATGTCATTACTTCAGTTACCCATGTTTCTAAGCAAAAAATATGAATTAATCCCAAAGAATTTAAAATAAATTTTCTCTATACATTAGCTATGTACTGCTATGTGCATGTCCACGCCCTGCAACAGCTGACTGGACGACTTGGGCTGTGATTATGAGGAGTGCGGGGCGAACGCAGGCTACTTCTAGACTAATGGCAGATGAGGATTGATTCACAAATGGAAATATTTTTATTATTTCATTTGACACAAAAGTAAATACATTACTGTAAAGTTATGTCCAAGCCAAAGACAACTTTTATCTGCTGCAGATCCAACAAGCAGTTTGTCAAAAGCATTTATTCATGCTAAAACAAAACTCATGGCTAATGACCCCTGGGGCTAAGGCGACAGTGCCCCAACCTCGCCCAAACGGCTGAACTGGATTTCCACTCAGCATTAGCAGTGAAGGTAACTCAGTGAGACATGAAGAGACACTCACTGCCATTTCAATAAATGCTGAACAAGATAAACGAGGGGTAAAAGTGTCACAGACAAAGTAAGTAATGTGTAGTTACATTTACTTTTTACTTTCTAGATCTGTACTTTCTGCTACAGATTTGTTTGGGTTTTAGGGAGTAACTTAGAGCTAAATTAATGAGTAATGGGATTACTTTTTGCAGGAAGTAATTGATAAATTAATCCCAATTACATTTTCAAAACAAGTAATTGGTCATTTGAAATGGATTACTGTTTTGAGTAGCTACTCCAACACTGTTCATAACTCATAGTCTCTCTCTCTCACGCACACACACACACACACACACACACACAGTTCTTAATATTAATATTATTACACATTTCTGACCTTAACAAAGGGGAAGGCAACTCCTGGTATAGGCATCGCATGTTGTGGGTATTTGTAGTTCTCCAGGTTAAACAGCGCACGCAAAGAAACCGCAATTGTAATCTCATTGCTGGAATCTGCCTGTAAAATAAACAAGCAACAACATTTTAACATCTAAATGATATTAAGGATTTTCTTTTCAAGGCAATACTGCAATACTTTCATAAAAACTGTAAGAAAATGCTATTTATAAAGCAATAAACACACACACACACACACACTATACAGCCAAAAGTATGTGCACCCTGACCATCACACCCATATGTGGTTCTTCCCCAAACTGTTACCACAAAGTCTGAAGCTCACAGTTGTATAGAACGTCTCTGTGTGCTGTAGCTTTACAGTTTCCCTTCACTGGAACTAAGAGACTCAAACCTGCTCCAAAATAATGCCATACTGTGTGTGTGTGTGTGTGTGTGTGTGTTTCATTTGATTTTTCTTTTTATCCCAAAATTTCTTTTTGTAAAAATGCATAATAATAGCTGTACTATTTTTGGGACAGAATTTGATTTTAAAGTTATAGTTTATTTAAACATGATTATTATTAATTAGTGCAACTCAATCACCAGCCTAGGACACTAGCCCTTCAGTGGATATAAAAAAAATCTAAATTTAAAAATGTTTTATGTTCTGTTTAATTCTGTTTAGCTTCCTTAGCACAATGTAAACAATGTAAAGTTAATGTTATGATAATGTTTTAATTTTTTATAGGTTGTTATTAATGCTATTAAATAATATTAAATACATTATAGTTGACAAAATCATAAACATTATTTCAATTTCTACTTACTAATTTTGCTAATTTCTTCATTTTTCAGAAAGAAACTGCATCAGAAGCTGTATTCATTAAATAATCTGTATTTTCTGATTCTCATTATAAACATGAATAAAATCATGTACTTACGCCTTTGAATTCTTTTGATGAAGTTGCTGTACGCTTGGCTTTACTCATATCTGTAGAGTTCAACAAAATATTTGTTAGGTACCCACAGTTCAGCGTATGGGTTTATATTGGAGACAGTAACTGGGTGTGCACACGATGATTAACATATAATAAAAATGTAAGGAATGCAACACCTGATGTGTAATGTGATTCAGGTTTTGTTATAAAAGTTATAAATAGAACACAAATTTTTTTGCTTTTTTTTTATTTAGTACTTTTGTATAATATGTTATTTCATTATCCTAGTAGTACTCAGTATGTTTTAGGAAAACATACAAAAAAAAAAAAAAAAAAAAAGAAAACAAAAGTAGCCATAAGTTTTTTTATACACCTTCCACAAAGTACTGCTTCCTACTGCATAATGTCCAAAAGATCAGTCCTGCTGCACGACACACTCGACATACAGTATGCTGATGACATTCAGCTTTAACTTTAACAACATGGGTCTCGATGGCAATCCGTCATATCACAGCAAGCTACAGACTCCAATTCCCAGCAGGCACCGCGGCCTACAAACATGGCTGCTATGGACTACGCGCCCCAGACCACACACACGATCCCTAGCTCACAGTCACCTAGCACACCTGTACTCAATCACACCTGTACTCAATCACACCTGTACTCAATCACACACATTCACACAGGGCTCTTTATAAGAGACTCTCTTTCACAAACATGTTATGAAGTTATGCTCAGTTTTGTCCTCATACGCCTGACGTTATCAAGACTTTGTTTCTTATTGCGTCCCTGGTTTTGACTCAGTTTGTTTATTGTTTTTGACCTCTGCCTTGCGTAGTCTAGCCAATCACCCGACCTTTGCTTGTTTTTGTGACTTTGAACTTGCTTATCATTTTGGAGTTGGTTTTCATTGAAACTGCCTTTCCTGCATCTCATATGACAAGATGACAGTGTGCTTTTTTAAAGACCCTCCCCAATCAACCCTTTAATCTTTGATGGACAGACTGTGCCAATAGTAACCAAGACAAAATACCTAGGCTTCCATCTGAACAATCATCTCAGTGAAATGTTTATATTGAGGAGGCAGTCAAAAGTCTCTAAGCAACTGAACGTCCTTACTCTTATGGCTAGTAAAGGGGAGCCTGTTGAAGATCTTGTTCATGTAGACAATACTCTGATAAGACCATGGCTAGAGTATGAAAGTGTACTGCTTGTGGGTTGCACAGAGAAGCAGAAAGCTGTGATAAACAAGGTGCAATAAAGAGCAATCAAAATAATGAAAAAGTTTCAAAGGATCCCACTATATCTTTCACACTTACAGACACAGAGAGAGCAGGCCAGAGCTAACTTGATAAAGGACATTTGTAATGTCTAGCCTGGACATTTCCCCTCCAGACTGCCAGAGGGTGCCCTTCCCCAAATTTTAAAACATCTTCTTCACATACACTGATCATTTCCTGTTGCTCTGCTATAAAATGCACATGAACTTGAACTTCAATTGTGACGTCTTAAATTGTGTGAATTCTGTGCCGTGCTTTGTTGGGTTGACTTTTAGTGTATGACCTAGCCTTGTATGATTTTGCTTTTTGCCTAGTCCTCCTGTTTGATTCAACTTCTGATATTTGGTATTTTGGCCCTGTCTTGCTTTGTGATGTTTTGGGCACAACATGTACTGCTAACCCTTCATGAAAAATATAATTGTTCTCGAGCTACACATGCTACTCCTGAGATCCTGATCCTGACCCCTTCAGCTCTCCAGACCTGCCTGATCCATCCTGATGCCCTACCTCTGGTTGGAGTTCTCATCAATAGGAAAGCACTTGCTGCTGCTGGGGGTGGCCCCACATGGATTGCTGGGGATAGTGCCACTTGTGGGCAGTGGAGATGGTTTGGGGATCTCATATGGGGAGCTGTACTGTGGTGGCTTTGGGGCTGAAGTTGTCACGAGCAGTTTTGCACTCAGGTCTCCATCAGTGAACAGTGGACAGGTTCAACAAACCAGACTTCTTGTGAAAACTGTAATGAATTTACTGGTAGCACAACTGCACTATGTGTCCATGTAGTACACAGTTACAGAGAGGAATGATTTATAATCGCACTATCCGTGTCACCCAGATGAGGATGGGTTTCCTTCTGAGTCTGGTTCCTCTCAAGGTTTCTTCCTCATGTCGTCTCAGGGAGTTTTTCCTCACCACCATCACCTCTGGCTCGCTCATTAGGGATAAATTCATACATTTACAATATATATCCTGAATGTATTTATTGCTGTAAAGCTGCTTTGTGACAATGTCCATTGTTAAAAGCACTATACAAATAAAATTGAATCAAATTGAATTAAATTCTCTGGCAAATGTAAAGAAATGTTGTAAACACTTTGGTCTGTATTTTTATTGTGGGAATAGAGGACTTCTCCATGCCAAATACACTCTCAGAAGAAGAGCGTATTTAGACCAGATGAGCTGCACAGTTATTCCCCTGACTGAAAGTAAACATATCTAATTGCTTATCTTGGTGTTCTAAGTTCAATTTCATCCCAGCCCATGTAGATTCTGGCACAGCTGGGAACTTATTGGCTGAAGCTTTGGCTGATATGTTGAATATACTGCTCGTTCCTCTAAGGTCCACTGAGTGTCAAGGTGCTAGATGTCATCCCACTGGGAGGACGAAAAGTAACTAAATGCACCAGAGTAGATGGTAAAAGTAAATGTAAGAAGGCGGTCATGTCCTGGCCCCAGGCGAAGACCATCAACGAGATGCAAAGCTTCTTGGTTCTTCATTTGCTAATTTCTACATACAGTTCATGAGAGAATACAACTGTAGCAGCCCCACTAACCTCTGTCTTTGAAGGTAAATCTAAGAGCCTGAAATTAAACCTAGGAGCACTGACAGCTTTAGACTCCTTGAAACAGAGGGTCACTACCATCCCCACCTTGTGAGACACAAACCCTGATCTTCAGTTCACAGTGGAGGTGGATGCCTCGGAGAGTGTGGTTGGGGTTGTCCTATCCCAACACCAAGATAACCTAAATAAACTTTATCTGTGCGTGCTATTCTTTATCTGCTTCAATTTAACACTTACATACAGGCCTGGTTCCAAAAATGGTAAAGCAGCTGTCCTCTCCCAGGAAGAGAATTATTGTATTGTTATAAAGAGAATTATCTTTCTGAGTCTTGCTTTGCAGCTCTGGTCCAGTGGGAGATCATGGAGGAAATCCAGCGAACTCAGGAAGATCTCCTACTTCCGCAGTGCCCAGAAACCTATGTCTCTCTACCTCAGTGTATGCAAGAAGAAGTGATGCACTGGGTACACACCCCCCTCAACTTGAGACACCCAGACATCACCAGGATGCAGAAACTGGTAGAAAACAAGTTAAAGTGGGAAACTGTAAAACATGAATGTTCATGTGAAAAGCTAATAAATAATTTAATAAACAAATTTAATAAATATTGATCTGTAGTGAAAGTGGATCGCTACAGAAACACCTTGATCTATATCCAAACTGGATCTTGATAAAAACATGTGTACTGTAACTGAATCTTTACTGAAACTCAATCTCTAATGAAACTTGATTTGTACTGAAACTGGATATATACAGAAACTCAATCAGTAACCTAACTTTATTTGTCACATATAGTACATTACAGCACAATAAAATTCTTTTTCCTTGCATATCCCAGCTTGTTAGGAAGCGCAGGGTCAGCCATAATATGGTGTTCCTGGAGCACATAGGTTTAAGGGCCTTGCTCATGGGCCCAACAGTGCCAGCTTCACAGTGCTGGGGCTTGAACGCCTGACCTTCTTATCAGTAGCCCAGAGCCTTAACCTTTGAGGCTCCACTGCCCTAACAGAAAGCATTTGGTTCCACTGGGGCTTGAATCCAGGACCTTCTGCATGTAAACCAGACATGATAACCATTACACTATTGAACCTGCTGTTCCATACTTGATCTATAACGATCTACAAGATGGCAGTGGTGAGGTCAGCTGCTGTCATGACTGTTCCAACAAAACTTTGTTTATTTTTTGCACTTTACTTTAGCCTCTTTTCCTTTTCACTATGCCTCTTACCAGATACAGCAGAAACACTCTTATTTGTACTGGTCTACAATCCACTCACTTTTTGCCATTTTTAAGACCGGATCCATGCTGGCCAAGTGAGATCATGATAAAGAACAAAGGATGCAACCCAAAGCATAGGCCCCTAAGGAAACAAGCCAGCATCATGAACAGGCTGAGGGCTCGAGCACACCATGCTCCCCTTCTTAGCATACTGCTTGCCAGCATCCAGTCTCTGGAGAACAAGCTTGATGACCTCAGGGCCAAGGTTAAGTTCCAGGGACTGAGAACGATAGCAGGCTATAAAACACCATTCTCCAGAACAGTGAATGTGGACCGTCTTTGGTGGACAAGCTGAACAGCTAACAGCTAACAGTGCTAACAGCACTAATGGTGCTAAGTGTGCTAACAATGCTAATGGAAGCATGCATGAGGAGAGTGTCAGAGCATGAAATGCTTTGATAATCTCAGAGCATGATGTGAGAAGGCTTTTAGGAGCGTGAACACAAGGAAGGCAGCAGGACCAGATCACATCTCAGGTCAGGTCCTTAGAGCCTCTGCTGACCAGCTAGCACTGGTGTTCATGGAGATATTCAACCTCTCCCTGGCACCTTCAGTAATTCCCACATGTTTTAAAGAGTCCATGATCTCTCCTGTCCCAAAGAAACCCCAGGCTGCCTGCCTCAATGGCTATAGCCCAGTAGCTCTGACCACAGTTGTGATGAAGTGCTATCAAAGGCTGGTCAGAGACTTCATCACCTCTTCATTACCTGACACCCTGGACCCATTACAGTTTGCAAACCCTCCCAATCACTCGTCCGAGGATGCCATCATACACCTCCTACTCACAGGGTCTTCTGGACACCAGAAAGGGGAATTATGTTAAAATGCTGTTTGTTGACAACAGTTCAGCCTTTAACACTATAATTCCCTCCAAACTCACCACCAAGTTGGAGGACCTGGGAGTTAGCCCGACCCTGTGTCAGTGGATCTTCTCGCCCTCCCTCACCCTCACCACTGGAGCTCCCAGGGTTGTGTCCTGAACCCCTGCTGTACTCATTGTACACTTATAACTGTGTGGCCACTTCCAACTCTACCACCATTGTCAAGTTTGCTGATGACACTCTTGTGGTGGGCCTGATCTCTGATAACGATGAGAAAGCCTACCTGGAGGAGATTAAAAGCCAGGAGAACTGGTGCCAGGAGAACAACCTCCTCCTGAATGTCAGCAAGGCAAAGGAGTTCAGAGTGGACTTCAGCACAAAACAGGAGAGGAGCTACCACACCCTATGATCGATGGGACCCCAGTGGAGAGAGTGGACAGTTTCCGGGACCTTGGTGTTCACATCATGCAAGATCTATCATGGTCCTGTCACATTAACACCCTGGTGAAAAAGACCCATCAGTGTCTTTACCACCTAAGATGCTTAAGGGAATTTACACTTTCCTCCATAGTGCTAAGGAACTAATACACTTGCGCCATCTAGATCATTGTGATGGGAAGCATCACAGCCTGGTTCGGGAACAGCACCACGCAGGATAGATGGGTTATCCAGAGGGTGGTGTGATCACCTGATTTTACAGCAAGTCCAATTACAGCAAGCGGTGCTGGACCAAGGCCAGGAAGATAGAGAAGGACCTCAGCCATCCGAACAATGGGCTCTTCTATCTGTTGCAGTCAGGTAAAGTGCTCCTGCTCCCTGAATGCTAACACAGAGAGAATGAGGAGGAGCTTCTTCCCAGAGGCCATTCAGACCGTCAACAAGAAGAACACCTACGACTATTTTTACATACACATATAAACCCACAACACATACACAACATTCCTGTCAATACACATGACTTATCCCATATTTATAAATATTTATTGTTGTTAGCTTTTTCACTGCAACTACATCAGCTCGATGTTGCACAGCACTGTACTGCACATTCAACTGCACATATCTGCAGTACTTTATACTTTATACCAAGTACAGTTGCCATTTATCTTTTTATATCTTTATATTATTTTTATATTTAAAACATTTTAAATATTTGCATGTAAGTAAATTCTGTTTTTATGTAAGTTTTTGTTTTATGACAGCAGACAGTCTTTAATATCTTTTAACTGCATGTGTATTGTGGTGTGTGGACCAATAAAATTTGATTTGGTTTGGTTCAGATCTCTTCTACAACTTGATCTGTAGTGAAAGAAAATGGATCTGTACAGAAACACAATCTGTACTAAAACTGGGCCTCAGAAACTTGATCTGTAATGAAACTTCACCTGTAATGAAGCTCAATCTCTACTGAAACCCTATCTGTATTAAAACTCAATCTTTACAGAAACTCAATCTGTACTAAAACTTGATCTGTACTGAAATTGAATCGCTACAGAAACTGGACCACTACAGAATCTCAATCTGTATTGAAACTCCATCTGCCATGAAACAGGATCTCTACAGAAACTTAATCTGTACTGAAACTGAAACCTGATCTACACAGACACTCAATTTATACTGAAACTAGACCTTTAATGAAGCTCAATCCCTACTGAAGCTCTATCTGTACTGAAACTTTATCCATATTGAAACTTGATCTGTACTGAAACTCTATCCCTACAGAACAAGTGTATACTATAGAGTTAAGGAGTGCTAAGTATGTTGAAAGCATCTTCAGTACGAGCATCAGTTATTTTTAATTTCATTAGAGTTTTAGTCTATAGTCTATAGTATCCAAGTGAAATTATCCACTATACCATCCACAGCAACCTCATGGCAAAATGTATGCTAGGTATGTGGGGTCATCCTCAGCAGCAGGTGAATAAAGCTCCAAAGACAAGTAGGGCATCAAAATGGGCAAGGTAGTTTTGGAGGGCCGAAGGGCACCCTGGGACATAAAGTGCCAGCCACTCCACTGTCAACACTCCCGAGTTAATACGTGAGAGTGGGGGAGCGACAGCATCGAAACGTCCTTGCTTACCAAAAAGTCCTTATGCCCATGAGCCCTCCATATCTGCTCCTTAAGAAAAACTATTAACAAAGCTAAGAAAAAACTGTTCACAAAAGGCTTGACTAAACAAATATGTTTTCAGCCGAGACTTAAACACTGAGACTGTGTCTGAGCCCCGAACACTAAGTGGAAGGCTGTTCCATAACTGTGGGGCTTTGTAAGAGAAAGCTCTACCCCCAGCTGTAGCCTTCACTATTCGAGGTACCAACAAATAGCCTGCACCTTTTGATCTGAGTAGGCGTGGCGGATCATAAAAGACAAAAAGTTCACTCAGGTACTGTGGCGCGAGACCATTTAGTGCTTTATAGGTCAATAGTAGTATTTTATAATCAATACGAAATTTGATTGGGAGCCAATGCAGTGTGGATAAGATAGGGGTGATGTGGTCATATCTTCTGGTTCTAGTAAGGACTCTCGCTGCTGCATTCTGGACTAACTGGAGCTTGTTTATGCTCCTACTGGAACATCCAGACAGTAAGGCATCACAATAATCCAACCTAGAGGTAACAAAAGCATAAACTAATTTTTCTGCATCGTGTAGTGACAATATATTTCTTATCTTAGCAATATTTCTGGAGATGAATGAAGGTGATCCTAGTAATATTATCTACATGAGCTTCAAAAGAAAGACTGGAATCAATAATCACACCAAGGTCTTTTACTGCTGCACATGATGAAACAGAAAGGTCATCCAGAGTTATTATAGTACAAGCACTTCTGTCTTGTCAAAATTAAGTAAGAGAACATTAATAAATATTCAGTGTCTAATGTCTTTTACACATTCCTGGACTGCACCAGCAAGGAGACACAACCCTGATCAGAGGTCAGTAGTAGGTCATTTACCACTTTAACCAGTGCTGTCTCTGTGCTATGATGAGGCCTAAATCCTGACTGATACATTTCATGAATGTTATTCCTATGTAAGTATGAGCATAGCTGCTGTGCTACATCCTTTTCTAGGATCCTGGAGATAAAACATGAATTAAATGTGTGTGTTCTGAGTTGCAATATTTTCTGTACAACATTTTGACAAATCTGTAGGATGCAAACTTAGCCAAAGTACAGAACTGTAGTATTGCAGAAATGCCATGTGTTCTGGAGATTTGGACCGATGAACAAAACAAAATGATATAAACTCTGGATGTGACACAATTTTTTTAAAAACTAGCTCTTTATATCTCATTTTAAGTGTTCTCTGTGCTTGGATATTTTTTGTCATTTCTACATGCATTTGATAAAGTTTTGTTTAACGTTTCAGGTCACTGTGTTTTTAATGAATTAATAAAAGTAATAAAGTAATCAGAATTTAACAAGGACATTTTCAGCTCCACACATCCCTCAAATAATGATGATGATAATTTTATTACATACAGTGTGAAACCAAACCAAACAGAAAACAAATAAAAAGAATCAATTTCAATTTAATTCAAACTTGGCACACAGACTAACAGGAGTGAAATCGAGTTCAAGTTTTTCCTGATCTTAGTCTTTACTCTTTCATCACTTCTTCTAGCGGATTGTGTTCCTGTAGGTTTAATAAACGTTTTGTTTTAGCTCTGAGCTATACTTTAGATTTGTTGAGTTCAGAAATAGGAGGAAGTGGTTGTGTTTATGAGCAATCTTTATGAACATGCTGAATGAAAGTATTGTTTTAAAACATAGAACAAGAAGAGCAGGTTACACAGAAGGCATCCTGAGAAACCTGATGTGTCAAAACGTGTAACTGAATCTCTACTGAAACTCTATCTTTAATAAAAGTCGATTTGTAGTAGAACTGGATTTATACAGAAACTTGATTTATACTGAAACTGGATTTATACGGATATTTGATCTGAACTGAAAATGGATCTATAAGAAAACTGTATCTTTTCTGAAACTCTATCTTTACTAAAACTAGATTTCTACAGAAACCTGACCTGTAGTGAAACTCAATCTGTACTGAACCTTTATCTGTATTAAAACTCAATCTGTACAGAAACTTGATCTTTAAAGAAAATCAATCTCTACAGAAAATTGATCTGTACTGTAACGGGATCTCTACAGAAAATTGGTCTGTACAGAAACTTGATCTGCAGTGAAACCCGATCTCCACAGAAACTCAATCTGAACTAAAGCTTGATCTCTACAGAATCCTAATCTGTACTGAAACTGGATTGCTACAGAACCTCAATTTACACTGCAAGTCAGAATCTACAGAAACTTGATTTGAACTGAAACCGGATATGCAGAGTTGCGCTGATGAAGTTGAGTGTGAGGTATAAGGAGAATGGAAACTGGGTGTGTTCAGAATTAGCTGGCACTGAATGTGATGCTTTAAAAACATTAGGCAGGAAAAACAGGCTTTTTACCAAATGATTTGGAATGTAAAGAGTCCAGGGCATGTGAGACACAGAAACTCGATCTGTACTGAAACTTTATCTGTACAGAATCTGTAATGAAACTGGATCTGTACTGAAACTCTTTCTGTGCTCAAACTTGATCTGTAGTGAAACTTGATCACTACAGAAACTAAGTCTGTACTGAACCTGGATCTCTGCAGAAAGTTGATCTCTACTGAATCTCAATGTCTACATAAGCTTGATCTGTACTGAAACTGGATCTCTACAGACACTTCATTTGTAATGAAACTCCATCTGTACAGAAACTCTATCTGTATTGAAACCCAACCTGTACTGAAAGTGCATCTATACAGACACTTGATCTGTAATGAAATCCAATCTCTACTGAAACTCTATCTGTACTAAAACTGGATCTGTACAGAAACTTGATCTGTGATGAAACTCTATCTGTGGTGAAACTCATTCTTTACTACAATTAGATCTACACAGAAACTTGATCTGAAATGAAGCTCAATCTCTACTGAAACATTATCTGTACTAAAGTACTGAAACTGGATCTGTACAGAAACATGATTTGTACTGAAACTGAATCTTTACTCATACTTGATGTATCCTGAAACTGCATCTCTACAAAAACTTGATCTCTAATGAAACTCGATCTGTAATGAAGCTCAAACGGTACAGAAATGTAATAAGTACTGAAATTCTACCTGTATTGAAAGCGGATCTCTAGAGAAACTCGATCTGCACTGAAACTAAATCTCTACAGAAACTTGACCTGTATTGAAACTGGATTCTACAGAACCAAAATCTATATTGCTCTATACCTTTCTATAAGTCAGTATCTACAGAAACTTGATTTGAACTGAAGCCGGATCTATAGTAAAACTGAATTTATAAAGAAAAACAGTCTGTACTGAAACTGGATCTATAAGGTTATTTAATCTGTACTGAAACTCTATCAGTACAGAAACACAATCTGTACTAAAACTGGGCCTCAGAAACTTGATCTGTAATGAAACTTCACCTGTAATGAAGCTCAATCTCTACTGAAACCCTATCTGTATTAAAACTCAATCTTTACAGAAACTCAATCTGTACTAAAACTTGATCTGTACTGAAATTGAATCGCTACAGAAACTGGACCACTACAGAATCTCAATCTGTATTGAAACTCCATCTGCCATGAAACAGGATCTCTACAGAAACTTAATCTGTACTGAAACTGAAACCTGATCTACACAGACACTCAATTTATACTGAAACTAGACCTTTAATGAAGCTCAATCCCTACTGAAGCTCTATCTGTACTGAAACTTTATCCATATTGAAACTTGATCTGTACTGAAACTCTATCCCTACAGAACAAGTGTATACTATAGAGTTAAGGAGTGCTAAGTATGTTGAAAGCATCTTCAGTACGAGCATCAGTTATTTTTAATTTCATTAGAGTTTTAGTCTATAGTCTATAGTATCCAAGTGAAATTATCCACTATACCATCCACAGCAACCTCATGGCAAAATGTATGCTAGGTATGTGGGGTCATCCTCAGCAGCAGGTGAATAAAGCTCCAAAGACAAGTAGGGCATCAAAATGGGCAAGGTAGTTTTGGAGGGCCGAAGGGCACCCTGGGACATAAAGTGCCAGCCACTCCACTGTCAACACTCCCGAGTTAATACGTGAGAGTGGGGGAGCGACAGCATCGAAACGTCCTTGCTTACCAAAAAGTCCTTATGCCCATGAGCCCTCCATATCTGCTCCTTAAGAAAAACTATTAACAAAGCTAAGAAAAAACTGTTCACAAAAGGCTTGACTAAACAAATATGTTTTCAGCCGAGACTTAAACACTGAGACTGTGTCTGAGCCCCGAACACTAAGTGGAAGGCTGTTCCATAACTGTGGGGCTTTGTATGAGAAAGCTCTACCCCCAGCTGTAGCCCTCACTATTCGAGGGTACCAACAAATAGCCTGCATCTTTTGATCTGAGTAGGCGTGGCGGATCATAAAAGACAAAAACTTCGCTCAGGTACTGTGGCGCGAGACCATTTAGTGCTTTATAGGTCAATAGTAGTATTTTATAATCAATACGAAATGTGATTGGGAGCCAATGCAGTGTGGATAAGATAGGGGTGATGTGGTCATATCTTCTGGTTCTAGTAAGGACTCTCGCTGCTGCATTCTGGACTAACTGGAGCTTGTTTATGCATCTACTGGAACATCCAGACAGTAAGGCATTACAATAATCCAATCTAGAGGTAACAAAAGCATGAACTAATTTTTCTGCATCGTGTAGTGACAATATATTTCTTATTTTAGCAATATTTCTGAGATGAAAGAAAGCAATCCTAGTTATATTATCTACATGAGCTTCAAAAGAAAGACTAGAGTCGATAATCACACCAAGGTCTTTTACTGCTGCACATGATGAAACAGAAACATCCAGAGTTATTATGTAATCAGAAAGCTTACTTCTCGCTGCATGTGGTCCTAGTACAAGTACTTCTGTCTTGTCAGAATTAAGTAAGAGAAAGTTAATAAGCATCCAGTTTCTAATGTCTTTTACACATTCCTCAACTTTATTAAGCTGGTGTCTGTCATCTGGCTTTGCTGAAACATTCAACTGTGTGTCATCAGCGTAACAGTGGAAGCTAATACCATGCTTACGAATAATTTTACCCAGAGGTAGCATACATAGAGAAAAGAGCAGTGGGCCTAAAACAGAGCCTTGTGGGACACCAAACTTTACCTTAGTATGAGAAGAGAAGTCACCATTTACGTTTACAAACTGATAACGATCAGTCAAATAAGACCTGAGCCAGGAAAGGGCTGTTCCCTTAATGCCTACTACATTTTCCAGTCTATCGAGGAGAATAGCATGATCAATGGTATCAAAAGCTGCACTAAGGTCAAGCAGCACCAGCAAGGAGACACAACCCTGATCAGAGGTCAGTAGTAGGTCATTTACCACTTTTACCAGCGCTGTCTCTGTGCTATGATGAGGCCTAAATCCTGACTGATACATTTCATGAATGTTATTCCTATGTAAGTATGAGCATAGCTGCTGTGCTACAACCTTTTCTAGGATCCTGGAGATAAAACATGAATTAAATGTGTGTGTTCTGAGTTGCAATATTTTCTGTACAACATTTTGACAAATCTGTAGGATGCAAACTTAGCCAAAGTACAGAACTGTAGTATTGCAGAAATGCCATGTGTTCTGGAGATTTGGACCGATGAACAAAACAAAATGATATAAACTCTGGATGTGACACAATTTTTTTAAAAACTAGCTCTTTATATCTCATTTTAAGTGTTCTCTGTGCTTGGATATTTTTTGTCATTTCTACATGCATTTGATAAAGTTTTGTTTAACGTTTCAGGTCACTGTGTTTTTAATGAATTAATAAAAGTAATAAAGTAATCAGAATTTAACAAGGACATTTTCAGCTCCACACATCCCTCAAATAATGATGATGATAATTTTATTACATACAGTGTGAAACCAAACCAAATAGAAAACAAATAAAAAGAATCAATTTCAATTTAATTCAAACTTGGCACACAGACTAACAGGAGTGAAATCGAGTTCAAGTTTTTCCTGATCTTAGTCTTTACTCTTTCATCACTTCTTCTAGCGGATTGTGTTCCTGTAGGTTTAATAAACGTTTTGTTTTAGCTCTGAGCTATACTTTAGATTTGTTGAGTTCAGAAATAGGAGGAAGTGGTTGTGTTTATGAGCAATCTTTATGAACATGCTGAATGAAAGTATTGTTTTAAAACATAGAACAAGAAGAGCAGGTTACACAGAAGGCATCCTGAGAAACCTGATGTGTCAAAACATTCTTTTACTCTTAACCTTCTAGCTTTGATCAGAGCTCTTTCTCAGATCCTGTAACTCGTTGGTGGGTAAACAGATGGACAGACATACAAATAAAATAATTCACTCTGTTATTTAGTTAGTATTTACAATTAGCCTATTTACTGTATATTGAAACTGAGTGATAGAAAAAGTGAACATTAACAAAAAATGGGACCTTTAAAGCAGAGCTTGAAGTGAGGGAACGTACGGTTTCATCCCTGCATTGGCACGAAGTCTGAAAGTTTCATCTAAAAATAGCAACATTGTGCAAATATGAAAAAAAAAATGTCTTGCACCCCAACCAAACAGCAGCATGCCTGCGTTAACCAGCAAATAATACATATATAGAACCTGATAACTGAGAGACAGTGTCATAATGAAGAGGATCTAGTAAAGAGAATGTCATAATCTCACACTGCTGTAGCCTGCTAGCATATGGGCTGAAGAGCCGGTAGTGACTGTGATCACCCAGTACTCAGCTAAACCACTAATCACTGAGAACACACACTAGCTGCGTTTACATGGACACTAATAATCCGATCGGAATTGGATTAGAAGCACAATCAGATCTAAAAAGTCACATGTAAACACGTCAATCGGAATTAATTGGCCAAAACCGATTAAAATTTCATTCGGATCGTAAGGGGTGGTTTAAACCTTTTCTAATCCGATGGAGAGGACATGTAAACACTTCATCGGGTTGAAAATGAAACCAGATAGTTCTGCGCATGTGCAATGACGTACAAATCACGTAATGACGTATGACGCACGGCTGTCGGCGGTATTGGGGCTCTGACCGTAGCCTCACCAGGTGCCATGTTCCCCTCCACCATGGAGCAGAGTGTCATAAATGACTGTCGTGTCATCCTAAAGTTCTCCTTCCACTCCTCCTCTGTGAAGTGGTGCAAGACGACGTTGTCCCACCGGTCCTTGCTTCGGACCCTCATCCACAGACGCCTTGTTCTGGGCTCGGGAAGGGGCGTTTTAACTGCTTGATAAATACACGCAGTATAATACACAACACATCACGCGCTCGCGTCTTCTAATTAGCAGCTGAAATAGGCAAATGTTAAGTCTGCTTTTTAAAACGAAAAAGAAGCAATGGCGAGAGAGCGGCTGCTAGTATCTGCGTGTTGGAACGGAGGGAAACGTGTAATCGTGCACTGTGCACATGTCAGAAGATCAAATCCGATTCTGTCGTGTAAACACACATATCAACCCGATTACTTTATTCAGCGTTCTTGTAAACACTGCGATCAGATTAATCAATCTGATTAATTTCATTCCGATTGAAACAACAAGTATCCATGTAAACGTGACTACTGAGAATAAACCTGCAATAATGATGGTGCAGTAGAATTATAGCTGTAGAAGCTCTGCCCTCTTGTGGCTAATGCGTGTAATTACAGCAAACAGGCAGCCATTTTCTCCTAAATCCTTTATTTAAAAGCCCAGACAGGTGTGTGTGTGTGTGTGTGTGTGTGTGTGTGTGTGCGTGCATACTCTGTGTGATTTATACAGCATCCAGGTGACAAACTAACATAATAAAGTACACACAGAGGAAAAAATAATAGTAAAGTTAATAAAGTGACTTTATCAGCCTGGACCTTAGTGTTTCATAAAGTTTCATAAACCCAGTAACCGTAAATAAGAATTTAACAGACCAAACTGGAAAAAGTGAAAAAAAAGAACAATGTACTGATTTATAAGAACACATTGATTATAATGTATACTGTATATAAGAAACTGTATAGTTTTACTGTCTATATAAACTAATACAGTATGTAATATATACATCATAAACACAGCACCAGTCAGAAGTTTACACACATCATTACATCTAAAATACGGTTTAATTTAGACCGCTTATTTCCCTTAAAACATTTACAAACCTGTTAAACTCTTTTTAAAGTCGATGCCTGCATATTTCCAAAACGAACATTTTAATGTAAATAATTTTACAAATTCCACCATTAAATTAGTTTTCAATAAATTTAAATAATTTTTTAGTTTTATTTAGAAAATCTGCTGAGGTACTGAGTGTAAAACTTCATCTACACTAAACCGAACTTTATAACAAACATGCTGTTTATAGTGTTTATTTCAGTGTTTAAACTGCAGTCTTTAACAGAGTTTAAACTGTACTAAAACTTCTGCACTTCTGATTTACTGTCCACTAACACACACACACACACACACACACACACACACCGATAGAAACTTTCTGTGACAACAGAATTAACAGATTATTGTGCGAGAGAGAAAGTTTGTGATTAGAGAGAACTCTGAGATAAAGTTTCTCCGTTCACTGTTTCTATAAACTCTACAGTGTGGAGAACGTCTGACTGGTTCTGTCGGATTTATCCATCCTGTTCCAAACGATATGTAAACTACACTAAAAAACAGCATCATTTTCAGGTCTATTTTGTAAAAACAGTAAAAAAAAAAACTTTTTAAAGTAAACTCAGATAAGTGCACTAACTTTCATAATTGTTATCAAATATAAACCCAAAGGTTTCTGGTATACCTTGAAAAATATTTCCTATTGAACTAAAAACTGCAGCTGCCATTTATAAAACACTACAGCGGAGAGCCATGATATACTGTCTATACTCTAAATATATTATTTTATAAAATAAAATATTATATTATAAACCACCTTATAAACCACCATAACAAGTTAAACAGAACTGAGAACATCAACCGAATCAAAAATACAGACCATAATAATCAGAGAAACTGTCAAATAAAACAAACCTGTTTAAATATTTTCAGCATTAGAGATGCAGCGATATTAAACGTTTTATTAAACCAGATTAATCAACTTTTTGTTATTGTCAATTCGCAATTTGTTAATGTTAAGGTTACACTAGAAAGCTAAATGTAACCATGGTAACCACCTCTGACGTAACCATGGTAACCACCTCTGACGTTTTACAGACACAGACGTGACTGCTTAAAGAAAATGTTTCCTGCGAGGCAGACGGCTGACTTACATTTATAAACAACCTAACCCCGCCTCCATCCAAACCACGCCCCCACCCTAACCCCGCCCCCATCCTAACCCCACCTCCATCCTAACCACGCCCCCATCCTAACCCCACCTCCACCCTAACCACACCCCCATCCTAACCCCACCTCCATCCTAACCACGCCCCCATCCTAACCCCACCTCCACCCTAACCCCGCCCCCATCCTAACCCCACCTCCATTTTCCTCTCCTAAACTCAGATTAATCAGATTTCTGTTCAGATAAAATATACAGCAAACTGTAAACTTGTTCATTGAAATGTTTGTTTGATTAATTGATTGAAGTGCTCCTTATAAACCAAGTGATGGAGATTAATAATCAGTCTGTACCCTTCTGATCCTGAACCTCAGCGTTCTCACCCTCTCACTTCTGTTTTTCCGGCTGCTCGATCAGTTTTCCTTTGTGATATTTCTGTCCAATCCCATAAGGCACGTGAGCAGCGATGGTGCCGGTCTCCGTGGCTCCCTCAATGTGGAACATCTGATCATCGAAGAAGATGTGTGGTTTGATCTTCTCCAGGAGAGGACCTTTGGGAGCCCCAGCGAGGAAGAGTGCCTCGTCGATCTCCAGTCCCCAGCTGCGCAGAGTTTTTAAAACTCGAGCTCCAGAACTCGCCGCACTGCGCGCCGTCACTAGGAACGTACGGATCGGGCAGTTCATCCTCTCATTCTTAGAGTAGAACTTCCTCTGCAGTTTCCCCAACGCTTCCAGGAAACACTTCAGAGGACCCTGTGGAACGATACAGATAATGAAATCTGCTAACACCTTGCTAATGTAAATAATATACACCAATCAATAAAGATTATGTAGAGTTTATTTTTTGTAATCAAACCTGAGCAAGTGGTTTGTTCACATTTGCCTTCTCATGCTCAAAGAACTCATCGAGTCCTTGCTGTTTCACGATGATCTCTGACTCGTCTGAGAAAAGCACAGCATCGCCATCAAAAGCTACTCTGAGCTGAGATTCACTCAACTCCATCTTCTTACCCGGAGTAAACAGGGTGGCCGCTGCGATGCCTTGTGGACAGATGGACAGAAATAGACATAAATACTGGACATTTAGATGGAAGTAATTTGTCACCTGTACAAGAATAGAACAGATACACTATATGGCCAAAAGTATGTGCACCCCTGACCGTCACACCCATATGTGCTTGTTGAACGTCTCACTCCAGATTTATTCCCCGTGTGTTTGCTGTTATAATGAGCTCCACTCTTCTGGGAAGTTTTCCACTAGATGTCGGAGCGTGGCTGTGGGGATTTGTGTTCATTCAGCTACAAGAGCATTAGTGAGGTCAGGCGCTGATGTTGGGATGTCGAGGAGGTCTGGGGTGCAGTCGGTGTTCCAGTTCATCCCAAAGGTGTTCAGTGGGGTTGAGGTCAGGGCTCTGTGCAGGACACTCGAGTTCTTCCACTCCAACCTTCATACACCATGTCTTCATGGAGCTCACTTTGTGCACAGGGGCATCGTCATGCTGGAACAGGTTTGAGCCTCTTAGTTCCAGTGAAGAGAAACTGTAATGCTACAGAATACAAAGACATTCTATACAATTGTGTGTTTCCAACTTTGTGGCAACAGTTTGGAGAAAAAACACATATGGATGTGATGGTCAGGTTTCCACAAACTTTTGGCCTTACAGTGTAGATAGTTATGGAGTAGTTCCTTTATTGGCCAGGTTCATCTGCAGATATTACACAGGAGTCTGTCAAAATTTATCACCAAATGCTCAATGCTCATCAAACTCAGTGAACAGATCTGAGGGAAAAGATCAGACAAAGAAAGATCCTAAACATCCCCAAGAACGGTACAAAAAATACTAAGGCCAGGAGGATGGGAATGATGGGAATGAAGAACCATCTTGTGGACCCACCACCTGTGAGATGAAGGGTGGAGGTAAGGTGAAGTGCCAGTGAGGCAGCAGACATGTGATGGTAAGACTATGACCAAACAGACCCTTGCAATAGAAAACAAAAGTCCAAGTATTTCTCTTGTTTCCTTCATAAAGGTCCAGTTTGGTAAAAAAAAAAAAAAAAAAAAAAAAAAAAAATCTACAAGCTGAAGCTCTGGTTCCTGTTCAGTCCTCAGCATTCACTTCAGAATTCTACAACAATTCTACAAATATGAATCTGTATGAGCAACTGGTTAGATTCACAGAGTATCAGGCAGCAGATTCATCCCAGGACTGATGGAACCTTTAGGGAATTACAGGAATTAGATGAAACTGGGTTTTTTCTCCGTAATGTTCATTAGCAGAGATGTGTAATAGAAGGTGAACAGTCCAAACTACAGCCAGAAGGATTTCTAGTTCTCAGCAGAACTCTGTGACATATCGCCTTTAAAAAATCCATGAAAAGAGCAACACTTAGTGAGTGAGGCAAAATCCCAAATATGGAATGTTTTATCCTCATACAAAAAAGAAAATCATACTACGCTGTTCCACTACTAATACAGGAGAGCTGCATACAGCAATAGACAGAAAATACTATATAATTAAAAATAAATTAGTTACTTGTAAAGCTATATTAAAATAATAATACAGATACTGACAGCAGTGAAAACCAGATCTGACTTAGTAAATGCAATCAGTTATGTGATTGATTATGTGATTGATTATAGATCAGTGTCTCAGGTCCTCACCCTCCTCGATGGCGTCCTTCACTTTCTCCGGGTCTTTAGACAGGTACAGGTTTGTCATGTATGCCTTCAGGTAACCGACTGGACTCTTACCTCCCGTCATACAAAACCTCTCAATCAGCAGATCTGTTCTCACACACACACACACACACTTTACATTGTGACATTTCATAAAATACACTCAGCACACATTCACGATCATAATGTAATAATTCTGTATGGAAACCTGAAAGAGTTTTATATTTATTAAGTTATAGCTTTATGCAGGCAATAGTGAGCAGACGAACACGTAGGAAACATTAACATCTCTGATTCATTATAACCTGTTATAACTGTAGTAATTAATGTTGTTATTATGATATTGATGATGTCATCCTGTACCGTAGTGATTGATGGTGTTGATTAGCCGCACCCCCACCTGGGCGTGGTTATTAGTCATTAATACGATATCAAACAGCTCCTCACTCTCGGGGTACAGCTCCCTCAGACGAGCGTTCACCGTCATCAACGCCTGCAGGCACAATCAATCAATCAATCAATCAATCAATAAAGTATTACTACTACTTGTAATGGGCAGTGAGTTATGGCATGGATGCAATTACAGAAACTCAATGTGCCCAAAATCACTGAAAAGGCTGGTAGTGGAGGTCAGAACACAGACAGAAGGCAACACACCAGAATGATCCACATCCTCAAAAACACGCAAGAGATAAAACCAGGAAACACTACACACACAACTGAAAGTGGTAAATAAGACTTCAAACAGTAAATACACAGCAAGACTTCACAAATGGACAAAGACTTGGATCAATGAGCTAACACAGTACAGGTGAACACAATCAGATAACACACCAATGACACGACTAGAACAGAAACAAAAACACATGGAATTCAAAACAAAACAAACAAGAGCAGTGCTCGTCGCTATGTGTGTTAAATAAGAGATTGAGTTGACATCGCTGTGGACTTCAAACATCACATTTCTACCCAGAATGCATTGCTGCAGCAGTAATTTGGTGAGTCAACAGAATTTTTTTTAAGAATTTTGTAGTGTGTTAGACTGAAGTATGGAACATGGCACAACGGTTGAACAGGAGCACACACACACACACACACAGTGTGACCTTGACGAAGGGGAAGGCAGCTCCAGGTTTGAGAGGTTGGTTCTCGTGCTGTTGGTTGTAGCTGACGTACTGCTCCAGTCCTTTCTCCTCATAGATCTTCCTCTCCTCCACCATGTTGAACAGAGTCCGAGACGAAACAGCAATCGTAATCGCAGTGCACGGCTTCGGCTGGGGAACACACACACACACACACACACATCAGAAAAACATCATGCTCATCAAGAGTATATACACAGATAATAACTGATAATAAGATCCACAGATAAGGGACCCAGTTGCAGGTGTTAGAATTTTATTGTGTGATAAAATGGTTTGATCATTAGGGATAAATATATATTAATTTATATCTGTATTTCTGTAAAGCCGCTTTGTGACAGTGTCCATTGTTAACAGCGCTATACAAATAAAACTGAACTGAAGTGAACTGACTTCTCACATCCTGACATTTTTGGGTTTAAAACACTGATCAGGTTTGTCATTAATGATGACATTAGACATTAGAATTAAATGTGTTATGTTTCTGACACAGAGAAAGTCATTCACGCTTGTATTTCCTCTAGACTTTCCTCTCGTGCTTGAACTGTCGGTCGGTTGCTCAACTTCAAACTGTACAGAACTGAATCCAAACAAAGCGCTCAGCTCATATCAGCCTCCTTACACTGGCTACCTGTGAGCTCCACTATCTATTTTAAACTTCTTTAATGACTTACAAAGCTTTACGTGGTCTTGCCCCTGAATACATTAGTGAGTTGTTAACGCTCTAGTCTCCTGCTAGACCTTCAGGTCATCAGGCCCGGGTCTGTTAGCTGTTCCACAGTCTCCCTCTCAGTATCAGATCCACTGCTTCAGTCTCTGCTTTTTAATCCAATCTGATAACGTTCTTTTATATGAAGGCGTTCCTTGATAGTTAACCTCTGACTCACTTTTATAGCACCTCAGTTTTGCATTTTAGCACGTTCTGCTATTCAGATTTCGAGTGTCAATTCTTCTTTTCTTTTTATCTTTCTATTTTTACTGTGCTGCTTATCCTACTCAGGGTCGCGGGGAGCCTGGAGCCTGGAGCCTATCCCGGGGAACTCGGGCACAAGGCGGGGACACACCAACCCATCACAGCGCACAATCACACACACATTCACACACTACAGACAATTTAGAGATGCCAGTCAGCCTGCAACACATGTGTTTGGACTGGGCGAGGAACCTGGAGCACCTGGAGGAAACCCCTGAAGCACGAAGCACAGGGAGAACATACAAACTCCACACACACCGCGCGGAGGCGGGAATCGAACCCCCAACCCCGGGGGAGTGAGGCAACAGCGCTAAACACTAAGCCATCACACCCCATAATAATTCAGCTATTAGATTAGATTGGTTTATAGATTAGATTAGATTAGATTAGATTAGTTCCACACTGTCACACTGAGGCAGGAGATATACAGTGCTCCTGAAGGTGCTGTTTAACCATTTCATTTTATACTGTCCATTATAATAATAATAATAACAGTAACAACAATAATAAGAAGAAGTAGTTATATAACTGAGGGGTGTGTGTGTGTGTATGTGTGTGTGTGTATGTGTGTGTGTGTGTGTGTGTGTGTGTGACTCATCTCCTCGGTATTTCCTGGTTATAAATGAAATGTTCACAGAAAGTAAGGAGCAGAAAATTTCAGCAGAAACAGAGAAGTTTTATTAAAAACGTTCATTAGAGTCAGATAAACAGTGTACAGAGTGTTAGCTGAGTACAGTACTGATGACACTTCCGCTTCCTCTCTCTGTAACACACACACACACACACAAACACACACACACACTCTTACACTCCGGGTTTCATTGCAAAGTTTTACACACTCACGCTGGAGTAACTGAAATAAACTCCGTCTGTAGTGTGTGTAAACACCTCAGTGTGTGAGCGAGGATGTGAATAAAGGTGAATAAAGGTGAATAAAGGGGAATAAAGGTGAATAAAGGGGAATAAAAGGGAATAAAGGTGAATAAAGGTGAATAAAGGTGAATAAAAAGGAATAAAAGTGAAACACAGCTGTCACTCACAGGTCTGGGTTTTTTACTCTTCAGGTTGTTGAAAAACGCTTTGGCAGCTTCCCAGTCCTTTTCCGCTTCATCTCCAATTTTCACCGACGATTTCTCTCCTGTTTCACTCATTTTACTGCTTACTGCTGTTCCAGAGAAATAAAACACGACCAGAGCTTCACTTCCCTGAGAGAGAGAGAGAGAGAGAGAGAGAGAGAGAGAGAGAGAGAGAGAGGAGGGCGCTGGCTCAGGAAGTAAACTGAAATGTGTTCATGGCGAATCTGCTACACTGAACACCAAGACAAACATTAATGCAGCCGTTCATATACAGGCTTTAAAGCTGCACTGAGGAGCGTTTTAGTCATTATAATATACACTCACTGTCCACTTTATTAGGAACACCTGCGCATTCCTGCAGGTCTCTAATCAGCCAATCATGTGGCAGCAGCACAGTGTATAAACTCACCAGGTGAAGAGCTTCAGTTAATGTTCACAGCAAACATCAGAATGAAGAAGAAGTGTGATCTCTGTGACTGTAACCGTGGCATGGATGCTGGTGCCTGATGGGCTGGTTTCAGAAGCTGCTGATCTCCTGCAGGGATTTTCACGAGTTTACACAGAATGGTGCGAAAAACAAAGAACCACTGAGTGAGCAACAGTTCTGTGGGTGGAAACACCGTGTTGATGAGAGAGAACAACGGAGGATGATTAGACTGATTCCAGCTTCCAGTAACTCAAATAATCACTCTTTACAACCGCGGTGAGCAGAAAAGCATCTCAGCACAACACATCGAACCTTGAGGTGGATGAGCTACAACAGCAGAAGACCACATCAGGTTCCTCTCCTGTCAGCCAAGAGCAGGAATCTGAAGCTCTCATGGGCACAGACTCACAGAAACCGGACAGATGATGGTTAGAAAAAAAACTTTTTTCTTTTTCCAGTCTGCAGCTGTCCAGTTTGGGTGAGTCTGTGGATGTACAGTGTTTATGACTGACTCCCAGCAGCCCTGTAAATCACATGACTCTACCATGTGCCCTGTTTCATGTTTTCCGTTATTAGAACCTGTAAAGGTTCTCTGTTTCCCCTGTGTGGCGAAGCTTCTGCTGTGTTCTACCTGTCATATGCGTGTGATTCAGTTTTCTAGCTCATGATTGGACATGTTCATGATTCTTCTTTCTGATTTGTTTGTTTCTTTTGTTTACTTCGATAAATCGCCTGCACTTGCATCCACTCCATTATCTGACATTATTATTATTGTTTACTGCTGAATTGTGATTGGTCCAAGTAGTTCCTTCCACCGAGAGCTCAGATCTCGTGTTACTGGGACAGGAAATAAAGTGGGTGGAGTTTCAGAGTGTGCGCACTTCCACAGGCTGGATATGAATTATAAATGTCTTATCCAGTTTCACAGACAAAAACATGCATCATTATTAATTCACCTGTGAGATGGAGTTTCAGCAGGAGGTGTGTGTGTGTGTGTGTGTGTGTGTGTGTGCGTGTGTGTGTGTGTAAACTGCTCACCATGTCTCCCGCTTAACCGCTCACATTTAAATAAGCATGCCCCACTTTCTCCTCCGATTACATACACACACACTCACACACACACACACACACACACACACAGGACTATCATGCTAGCACTTCCAAATGCTATATTCCCAGTGCTCTATTCCCAGTGCCCTTTACTGTATGTTCTCAGAACTCTAATTTTCCGAGCTCCAGACCTTTGCCGACCCAGTGACCCCAAACACGACTTTAGGAACCCGTTTATTTAGGCATTACCATGTTAGCATGTTAGCGTGATCAGCATGGCTTAGAACAGGGTAGTTGTACAGGATGGCACTGTGTTGTGTGTGTGTGTGTGTGTGTGTGTGTTTGTGCATGTATGGAATATAGAACAGTATCAAGTTAAACATATGAATTATTAAAACACACACACACGCACACACACACGCACAGAGGGAAGGGAGACAAGCGAGTTCTACACTCACCTGTACAGGTAAATCTTCGAGCGTTTTACAGCTCAAACATACAGGACAGGAAATAAACCCGTGTGTCTGAGAGCGGAGACGTGTACCGTGCTGTGTTTGTGTGGGACACAACTGATATGTCTGGATGTGTTTATGATGCAGAGGTGCTGAGGTTTGTCTTACTTCATCATAATAGAGCTACTATTTCTATTTGTGTTATCCACTTCTGTGTGTGTGTGTGTGTGTGTGTGTGAGATGCTGACGGTTCTATCTCGTTCCTACTCTCACTATGTCTTTACTAGCTAGCTATTTCAATGTACTATTGTCTATGACATGCTGTGCGTATGACAAATAAAATGACTTTGACTTTGACTAAATCACCCCAATCATCAGCTCACTTACGTTATAGTTACAGCGAGTTTATTACCATGTTGAAATTTGAAAGTAGCATATATTTTTGCATTTACTGTATATTTGTTAGTTGATCTAGGTTACTTTCTTCCCTAGATAGTGTCCTCACTAGAACTTAAGCCATTTTGAGGCTTTGTTTCTCTTCCTACTGGAATGTCAGACATTTTAGGATCCCAAACCCTAGAGCCTTTACATGTTATTAGTTGCTGAGGTTTGGCTTCATGCTAGCATTTTAGTTACATCTTAGCATATGCAAATTAGCATTTATTGTTGGATTTAACAATTTGCATGCTTATTATTGCAATTATCACTTAACTGAACATGGTGTTCCTCACACAGTTCCTCATCAGTGGTGTGTTAAAACATGATAATTTCTACATAAGGAATTAACATGAGGTGAAGAAGGAGTCACGAAAAGACACTGAGTCAATGGCGTTCTTCAAAAGTTTCCAGGACAGCCTGTCCTCCGTGTCCGTCTCTTCCATCCTGGACTCTGTGTCCAGCACTGTCTCGAGCACGGTGGACGGTGTGAGGACGGCAGTGAGCGATGTGACGTACACGGTGAGCGACCAGCTGACGGAGCAGGTCAACCTCATCATCAACAAGAAGCAGGGTGAGGATGAGGACAAAGGGAAAAGAGATGAGGGCGAGGCTTCCTCCGAAAAGGACTCAGACAGCAGGACGGGAGCAGGGGGACGAATAAACTCAAAGAGACAAGCTTATGCAGATGAGGAGGAGGAGCGACGGGAGAGAGAGAAGCAGGAGCAGGAGCGGAGGAATGAGGAGGAGCAGTGGGAGTGGTGTTATGCTCCATCTAAAGGCTGGTACCGCAAACGCAGAGACCCAAACCAGACAGACACCAGTGCACAGAGACAGGCAGAGAAACAGTGTAATAAAGAGGAGAGGACAGGAGCGAGTGGACAGCTGTCCTCCTCTTACAGAGACATGAACTTGCAGAAAGTAACAGCTGTAAAGATGGAGAATAATGACAGAGGACAGGAGGACACCATCTGTAAGACCAGTGCTGAGACAGCAAACTGCAAGGATACTGGGACAGAACAATGTCCAAAATCCAACAACGACCAGACAAATGGACACGCCCAAGATGGAGCCACCCAAAACAGAGCCGCCCAGAACACAGCCACCCAGAACGGAGCCGCCCAGAACGGAGCCGCCCAGAAAGGAGCCGCCCAGAACGGAGCCGCCCAGAACGGAGCCGCCCAAGACGGTGCTGCCCAGAATGGAGCCGCCCAGAACACAGCCACCCAGAACGGAGCCGCCCAGAAAGGAGCCACCCAGAAAGGAGCCACCCAGAACGGAGCCGCCCAAGACGGTGCTGCCCAGAATGGAGCCGCCCAGAACACAGCCACCCAGAAAGGAGCCACCCAAGACGGTGCTGCCCAGAACGGAGCCGCCCAAGATGGAGCCGCCCAGAACGGAGCCGCCCAAGATGGAGCCGCCCAGAACGGAGCCACCAAAGATGGAGCCGCCCGGAACGGAGCCGCCCAAGATGGAGCCGCCCAAGACGGAGCCGCCCAGAACGGAGCCACCCAAGATGGAGCCACCCAAGACGGAGCCGCCAAAGATGGACATGCCCTAGATGGACATGCTCGAGATGCACACGCCCAAAACAGAGATGCCCAAGACAGAGACAAGACTCAGTCAGACGAGAGGAGGAACTCCACGTCTCCTGAACCCAAACAGAACACCGGTATCTGTGTGTCTGTCTGCATACCTGTCTGGTTGGCTATCTATCTGTCTGTATGTATATCACCCTGTCTGTCTTTTTATCTGTCTGTGTGTCTGTCTGGTTGGCAATCTATCTATGTTTCTACCTGTATGTCTACATATCTATTTATCTCTGTACCTGTCTGTCTCTTTGGATATCTGTTTGTCCATATACTTGTCTGTCTGTCTATCTGTCTGACTGTATATCTTCCTGTCTGTCTGTCTGCTTGACTATATCTGTCTGTCTCTCTCAGACAATACTGTCTGTATATCTATCTGCCTCTCAGTGTCTGTGAACCTGTCTGCTTCTGTGTGTACATCAGTATCTGTCTGTCTACCTGTCTGTCTCTACCTGCATGTCTCTCTCAGACTGTATGATGGATGATTATGTGATCAGTTCCTCTGTGCTCCTGTAGGGGGTGGAGCTGCTGGGGGTGGAGCTGCTGGGGGTGGAGTTGCTGGGGGTGGAGCTGCAGAGAGTAGTGGTGTGGAGAGACTGTTACCTGAGGATGGAGACAGTGAAGAAGGTGCGACAGGTGGAGCCACACTGACACTCCTGTTTTAAATGAGTTTAGATTGTAGTTTAGGAGGCAGATCTCCTTTTGCTGCCATGTCATGCTAATGCTAATGCTAATGCTAACACTAACACTAACACTAACACTAATGCTAATGCTAGTTTCCTGCATTCCCAGGCAGCAGCAGGTCAAGAGGCTCAAGTGTCCTGAAGGACCAGCAGGATGAGGACAAAGCCACGGGGTCACAGGATCATTTAGAGGTCACGGAGGTCAGTGGGGACAAGAAGGACACAAGGCGCTCCTTTAACAAAGATCGCTTCCGCCGCTGTACTCTCCTCTGAGGCTCCGCCCACTGGCCAGCCTGTCCAATCAGGGACAATCTGGCAAAAACCCACCCTCATCCATGGAGATAAAATACATGATGGGTGAAGCTTAGAGGATCAAACTGACATCTTCATGACATCATCACATTGCTATGAAGTATGCCGTGATCATTATGATGGATTTTACATTACGGATAGAAAAAAAGTGAGGCATCCAGTCACATCAAAATAGTGTCTATCAAGATGTCCGCCATGCTCCTGCTCTGTCATCATCAAAACAGAGAAGAGCACTTACACACTCTGTACAGAACACAGATGTTTAAATGAGGGAATAAAAAGAGTTGAAGAAGAAGAGAAGTGAGTGAATGAGTCAGAGATGATTTCCTCACCGATGTTAGCGTGAACAGAGATCAGTGGAGTGAAGAGACGACGATGAGGCTCGTGTTTAAACGCCGCGAGTGACTTTTACCTCAGGTGATGAGACAGAGACTGATGTGGATGAAGCTGAGAATCAAAGTGAGAACTCACTTCCTGTTGTAAACTTATCGTTCTGCACAATTCAGCAGTGACGCTGTTTTTCCACCAGTAGATGAGGTTATAAGTGTAGAAGTTATAAATGTAGAAGTTATAAATGCAAAGGCTATAAATGTAGAGGTTATAAATGTAGAGATTGTAAAAGTAGATGTAAGCATTGTGTCTTTCAGTGGAACTGGAATTAAATATTTCAATGTGATTTTCTCTCTTTTCACTTTAAATTTAGACTTTAATGTTAGAACTTTATTTCTGACTGAGAAACACACAAAAGAGAAACAGATTTCAGTTGAGTGTGTCGTTTTCACAGTTATATAAAGCAGAAAATGACTAAATGTTACCGTACAAAGAGTTTTCTCAGGACAACACACAAATAAATCAGAGTGATGTATTCTAACACACTTCTTCAGGTTTCTGTACGGAGTGTGAGGTGTTTATGGCACAGAGTGTTTATGGCGCAGGGTGTATATTGTTTGCCGTGTTTATGGTGTGCAGTGTTTATGGTGTGCAGTGTTTATGGTGTACAGTGTTTATGACGCAGGGTGTTTATGGTGTGCAGTGTTTATGGTGTAGAGTGTTTATGGTGTGCAGTGTTTATGGTGTACAGTGTTTATGACGCAGAGTGTTTATGGTGTACAGTGTTTATGGCGCAGGGTGTTTATGGTGTACAGTGTTTATGGCACAGGGTGTTTATGGCACAGGGTGTTTATGGTGTACAGTGTTTATGGTGTACAGTGTTTATGGTGTACAGTGTTTATGACGCAGGGTGTTTATGGTGTACAGTGTTTATGACGCAGGGTGTTTATGGTGTGCAGTGTTTATGGTGTACAGTGTTTATGACGCAGGGTGTTTATGGTGTACAGTGTTTATGACGCAGGGTGTTTATGGTGTACAGTGTTTATGGTGTACAGTGTTTATGACGCAGGGTGTTTATGGTGTACAGTGTTTATGACGCAGGGTGTTTATGGTGTACAGTGTTTATGGTGTACAGTGTTTATGGTGTGCAGTGTTTATGGCGCAGGGTGTTTATGGTGTGCAGTGTTTATGGTGTACAGTGTTTATGACGCAGGGTGTTTATGGTGTACAGTGTTTATGGCGCAGGGTGTTTATGGTGTACAGTGTTTATGGTGTGCAGTGTTTATGACGCAGGGTGTTTATGGTGTACAGTGTTTATGGTGTGCAGTGTTTATGGTGTAGTGTTTATGACGCAGGGTGTTTATGGTGTACAGTGTTTATGACGCAGGGTGTTTATGGTGTACAGTGTTTATGGTGTAGAGTGTTTATGACGCAGGGTGTTTATGGTGTACAGTGTTTATGGTGTAGAGTGTTTGTGGCGCAGGGTGTTTATGGCACAGGGTGTTTATGGTGTAGAGTGTTTATGGCACAGGGTGTTTATGGCACAGGGTGTTTATGGTGTACATTGTTTATGGTGTAGGGTGTTTATGGCACAGGGTGTTTATGGTGTAGAGTGTTTATGGCGCAGGGTGTTTATGGTGTACAGTGTTTATGGTGTAGAGTGTTTATGGCGCAGGGTGTTTATGGTGTAGAGTGTTTATGGCACAGGGTGTTTATGACGCAGGGTGTTTATGGTGTACAGTGTTTATGGTGTAGAGTGTTTATGACGCAGGGTGTTTATGGTGTAGAGTGTTTGTGGCGCAGGGTGTTTATGGTGTAGAGTGTTTATGGCACAGGGTGTTTATAGTGTACAGTGTTTATGGTGTAGGGTGTTTATGGCACAGGGTGTTTATAGTGTACAGTGTTTATGGTGTAGGGTGTTTATGGCACAGGGTGTTTATGGTGTAGAGTGTTTATGGCACAGGGTGTTTATAGTGTACAGTGTTTATGGTGTGCAGTGTTTATGGCACAGGGTGTTTATGGCACACCCTGTGCCATAAACACTGCACACCATAAACACTGTACACTATGGTGTACAGTGTTTATGGTGTACAGTGTTTATGGTGTGCAGTGTTTATGGCACAGGGTGTTTATGGTGTAGAGTGTTTATGGCACAGGGTGTTTATGGTGTACAGTGTTTATGGTGTACAGTGTTTATGGTGTAGTGTTTATGGTGTACAGTGTTTATGGTGTAGAGTGTTTATGGCACAGGGTGTTTATAGTGTACAGTGTTTATGGCACAGGGTGTTTATGGCACAGGGTGTTTATAGTGTACAGTGTTTATGGTGTAGGGTGTTTATGGCACAGGGTGTTTATAAATGTAGAGGTTATAAATGTAGAGATTGTAAAAGTAGATGTAAGCATTGTGTCTTTCAGTGGAACTGGAATTAAATATTTCAATGTGATTTTCTCTCTTTTCACTTTAAATTTAGACTTTAATGTTAGAACTTTATTTCTGACTGAGAAACACACAAAAGAGAAACAGATTTCAGTTGAGTGTGTCGTTTTCACAGTTATATAAAGCAGAAAATGACTAAATGTTACCGTACAAAGAGTTTTCTCAGGACAACACACAAATAAATCAGAGTGCTGTATTCTAACACACTTCTTCAGGTTTCTGTACCGAGTGTGAGGTGTTTATGGCACAGAGTGTTTATGGCACAGAGTGTTTATGGCGCAGGGTGTATATTGTTTGCCGTGTTTATGGTGTACAGTGTTTATGGTGTGCAGTGTTTATGGTGTGCAGTGTTTATGGTGTACAGTGTTTATGGTGTACAGTGTTTATGACGCAGGGTGTTTATGGTGTACAGTGTTTATGGTGTGCAGTGTTTATGGTGTACAGTGTTTATGACGCAGGGTGTTTATGGTGTACAGTGTTTATGACGCAGGGTGTTTATGGTGTACAGTGTTTATGGTGTACAGTGTTTATGGCGCAGGGTGTTTATGGTGTACAGTGTTTATGGCACAGGGTGTTTATGGTGTACAGTGTTTATGGTGTACAGTGTTTATTGTGTGCAGTGTTTATGGCGCAGGGTGTTTATGGTGTACAGTGTTTATGACGCAGAGTGTTTATGGTGTACAGTGTTTATGGCACAGGGTGTTTATGGTGTACAGTGTTTATGGCACAGGGTGTTTATGGTGTGCAGTGTTTATGGTGTACAGTGTTTATGACGCAGGGTGTTTATGGTGTACAGTGTTTATGGTGTACAGTGTTTATGACGCAGGGTGTTTATGGTGTACAGTGTTTATGGTGTACAGTGTTTATGGTGTACAGTGTTTATGACGCAGGGTGTTTATGGTGTACAGTGTTTATGGCACAGGGTGTTTATGGTGTACAGTGTTTATGGTGTACAGTGTTTATTGTGTGCAGTGTTTATGGCGCAGGGTGTTTATGGTGTACAGTGTTTATGACGCAGAGTGTTTATGGTGTACAGTGTTTATGGCACAGGGTGTTTATGGTGTACAGTGTTTATGGCACAGGGTGTTTATGGTGTGCAGTGTTTATGGTGTACAGTGTTTATGACGCAGGGTGTTTATGGTGTACAGTGTTTATGGTGTACAGTGTTTATGACGCAGGGTGTTTATGGTGTACAGTGTTTATGACGCAGGGTGTTTATGGTGTACAGTGTTTATGGTGTACAGTGTTTATGGTGTACAGTGTTTATGACGCAGGGTGTTTATGGTGTACAGTGTTTATGGCGCAGGGTGTTTATGGTGTGCAGTGTTTATGGTGTACAGTGTTTATGACGCAGGGTGTTTATGGTGTACAGTGTTTATGGTTTACAGTGTTTATGGCGCAGGGTGTTTATGGTGTACAATGTTTATGGCACAGAGTGTTTATGGTGTGCAGTGTTTATGGCGCAGAGTGTTTATGGCGCAGGGTGTTTATGGTGTACAGTGTTTATGGTGTACAGTGTTTATGGTGTAGAGTGTTTATGGTGTAGAGTGTTTATGGTATAGTGTTTATGGTGTACAGTGTTTATGGTGTACAGTGTTTATGGTGTAGTGTTTATGGCACAGAGTGTTTATGGTGTACAGTGTTTATGGTGTGTAGTGTTTATGGTGTACAGTGTTTATGGTGTGTAGTGTTTATGGTGTAGTGTTTATGGCGCAGGGTGTTTATGGTGTACAGTGTTTATGGTGTACAGTGTTTATGGCGCAGGGTGTTTATGGTGTAGAGTGTTTATGGTGTAGAGTGTTTATGGTGTACAGTGTTTATTGAGTAGTGTTTATGGTGTAGTGTTTATGGTGTACAGTGTTTATGGCACAAAGTGTTTATGGTGCAGGGTGTTTATGGTGTAGTGTTTATGGTGTAGTGTTTATGGTGCAGGGTGTTTATGGTGTACAGTGTTTATGGTGTACAGTGTTTATGGCACAGAGTGTTTATGGTGTACAGTGTTTATGGTGTACAGTGTTTATGGTGTACAGTGTTTATGGTGCAGGGTGTTTATGGTGTACAGTGTTTATGGTGTACAGTGTTTATGGCACAGAGTGTTTATGGTGTACAGTGTTTATGGTGTGTAGTGTTTATGGTGTACAGTGTTTATGGTGTGTAGTGTTTATGGTGTAGTGTTTATGGCGCAGGGTGTTTATGGTGTACAGTGTTTATGGTGTACAGTGTTTATGGCGCAGGGTGTTTATGGTGTAGAGTGTTTATGGTGTAGAGTGTTTATGGTGTACAGTGTTTATTGAGTAGTGTTTATGGTGTAGTGTTTATGGTGTACAGTGTTTATGGCACAAAGTGTTTATGGTGCAGGGTGTTTATGGTGTAGTGTTTATGGTGTAGTGTTTATGGTGCAGGGTGTTTATGGTGTACAGTGTTTATGGTGTACAGTGTTTATGGCACAAAGTGTTTATGGTGCAGGGTGTTTATGGTGTAGTGTTTATGGTGCAGTGTTTATGGCGCAGGGTGTTTATGGTGCAGTGTTTATGGCGCAGGGTGTTTATGGTGTACAGTGTTTATGGTGCAGTGTTTATGGCGCAGGGTGTTTATGGTGTACAGTGTTTATGGTGTACAGTGTTTATGGTGTAGTGTTTATGGTGTAGAGTGTTTATGGTGTAGAGTGTTTATGGTGTAGAGTGTTTATTGAGTAGTGTTTATGGTGTACAGTGTTTATGGCACAGAGTGTTTATGGTGTACAGTGTTTATGGTGTACAGTGTTTATGGTGTAGAGTGTTTATGGTGCAGGGTGTTTATGGTGTACAGTGTTTATGGTGCAGGGTGTTTATGGTGTACAGTGTTTATGGTGTACAGTGTTTATGGTGTACAGTGTTTATGGCACAGAGTGTTTATGGTGTACAGTGTTTATGGTGTACAGTGTTTATGGCGCAGAGTGTTTATGGCGCAGGGTGTTTATGGTGTACAGTGTTTATGGTGTACAGTGTTTATGGCGCAGAGTGTTTATGGCGCAGAGTGTTTATGGCGCAGGGTGTTTATGGTGTACAGTGTTTATGGCGCAGAGTGTTTATGGCGCAGGGTGTTTATGGTGTACAGTGTTTATGGCACAGGGTGTTTATGGTGTACAGTGTTTATGGTGTACAGTGTTTATGGCACAGAGTGTTTATGGTGTACAGTGTTTATGGTGTACAGTGTTTATGGTGTAGAGTGTTTATGGTGTACAGTGTTTATGGTGTACGGTGTTTATGGCGCAGGGTGTTTATGGTGTACAGTGTTTATGGTGTACAGTGTTTATGGTGTACAGTGTTTATGGCACAGAGTGTTTATGGTGTACAGTGTTTATGGTGTACAGTGTTTATGGCACAGAGTGTTTATGGTGTACAGTGTTTATGGTGCAGGGTGTTTATGGTGTACAGTGTTTATGGTGTAGAGTGTTTATGGTGCAGGGTGTTTATGGTGTACAGTGTTTATGGTGTACAGTGTTTATGGTGTACAGTGTTTATGGCACAGAGTGTTTATGGTGTACAGTGTTTATGGTGTACAGTGTTTATGGTGTGCAGTGTTTATGGCACAGAGTGTTTATGGTGTACAGTGTTTATGGTGTACAGTGTTTATGGCACAGGGTGTTTATGGCGCAGAGTGTTTATGGTGTACAGTGTTTATGGTGTACAGTGTTTATGGTGTACAGTGTTTATGGCACAGAGTGTTTATGGTGTACAGTGTTTATGGTGTACAGTGTTTATGGCGCAGAGTGTTTATGGCGCAGGGTGTTTATGGTGTACAGTGTTTATGGCACAGAGTGTTTATGGTGTACAGTGTTTATGGTGCAGGGTGTTTATGGTGTACAGTGTTTATGGTGTACAGTGTTTATGGCACAGAGTGTTTATGGTGTACAGTGTTTATGGTGTACAGTGTTTATGGTGCAGGGTGTTTATGGTGTACAGTGTTTATGGTGTGCAGTGTTTATGGCACAGAGTGTTTATGGTGTACAGTGTTTATGGTGTACAGTGTTTATGGCACAGGGTGTTTATGGCGCAGAGTGTTTATGGTGTACAGTGTTTATGGTGTACAGTGTTTATGGTGTAGAGTGTTTATGGTGTAGAGTGTTTATGGTGTACAGTGTTTATGGTGTACAGTGTTTATGGTGTAGTGTTTATGGCACAGAGTGTTTATGGTGTACAGTGTTTATGGTGTGTAGTGTTTATGGTGTACAGTGTTTATGGTGTGTAGTGTTTATGGTGTAGTGTTTATGGCGCAGGGTGTTTATGGTGTACAGTGTTTATGGTGTACAGTGTTTATGGCGCAGGGTGTTTATGGTGTAGAGTGTTTATGGTGTAGAGTGTTTATGGTGTACAGTGTTTATTGAGTAGTGTTTATGGTGTAGTGTTTATGGTGTACAGTGTTTATGGCACAAAGTGTTTATGGTGCAGGGTGTTTATGGTGTAGTGTTTATGGTGTAGTGTTTATGGTGCAGGGTGTTTATGGTGTACAGTGTTTATGGCACAGAGTGTTTATGGTGTACAGTGTTTATGGTGTAGTGTTTATGGTGTACAGTGTTTATGGCACAAAGTGTTTATGGTGCAGGGTGTTTATGGTGTAGTGTTTATGGTGCAGTGTTTATGGCGCAGGGTGTTTATGGTGTACAGTGTTTATGGTGTACAGTGTTTATGGTGCAGTGTTTATGGCGCAGGGTGTTTATGGTGTACAGTGTTTATGGTGTACAGTGTTTATGGTGTAGTGTTTATGGTGTAGAGTGTTTATTGAGTAGTGTTTATGGTGTACAGTGTTTATGGCACAGAGTGTTTATGGTGTACAGTGTTTATGGTGTACAGTGTTTATGGTGTAGAGTGTTTATGGTGCAGGGTGTTTATGGTGTACAGTGTTTATGGTGTATAGTGTTTATGGTGTAGAGTGTTTATGGTGTAGAGTGTTTATGGTGTAGAGTGTTTATTGAGTAGAGTGTTTATGGTGTAGAGTGTTTATTGAGTAGTGTTTATGGTGTACAGTTTTTATGGCACAGAGTGTTTATGGTGTACAGTGTTTATGGTGTACAGTGTTTATGGTGTAGAGTGTTTATGGTGCAGGGTGTTTATGGTGTACAGTGTTTATGGTGCAGGGTGTTTATGGTGTACAGTGTTTATGGTGTACAGTGTTTATGGCACAGAGTGTTTATGGTGTACAGTGTTTATGGTGTACAGTGTTTATGGCGCAGAGTGTTTATGGCGCAGGGTGTTTATGGTGTACAGTGTTTATGGTGTACAGTGTTTATGGCGCAGAGTGTTTATGGTGTACAGTGTTTATGGTGTACAGTGTTTATGGCGCAGAGTGTTTATGGCGCAGGGTGTTTATGGTGTACAGTGTTTATGGCACAGGGTGTTTATGGTGTACAGTGTTTATGGTGTACAGTGTTTATGGTGTACAGTGTTTATGGCGCAGAGTGTTTATGGCACAGAGTGTTTATGGTGTACAGTGTTTATGGTGTACAGTGTTTATGGTGTACAGTGTTTATGGTGTAGAGTGTTTATGGTGTACAGTGTTTATGGTGTACAGTGTTTATGGCGCAGGGTGTTTATGGTGTACAGTGTTTATGGTGTACAGTGTTTATGGTGTACAGTGTTTATGGCACAGAGTGTTTATGGTGTACAGTGTTTATGGTGCAGGGTGTTTATGGTGTACAGTGTTTATGGTGTAGAGTGTTTATGGTGTAGAGTGTTTATGGTGCAGGGTGTTTATGGTGTACAGTGTTTATGGTGTACAGTGTTTATGGCACAGAGTGTTTATGGTGTACAGTGTTTATGGTGTACAGTGTTTATGGTGTACAGTGTTTATGGCACAGAGTGTTTATGGTGTACAGTGTTTATGGTGTACAGTGTTTATGGCACAGAGTGTTTATGGTGTACAGTGTTTATGGTGCAGGGTGTTTATGGTGTACAGTGTTTATGGTGTACAGTGTTTATGGCACAGAGTGTTTATGGTGTACAGTGTTTATGGTGTACAGTGTTTATGGTGCAGGGTGTTTATGGTGTACAGTGTTTATGGTGTGCAGTGTTTATGGCACAGAGTGTTTATGGTGTACAGTGTTTATGGAGCAGGGTGTTTATGGTGTACAGTGTTTATGGTGTGCAGTGTTTATGGCACAGAGTGTTTATGGTGTACAGTGTTTATGGTGCAGGGTGTTTATGGTGTACAGTGTTTATGGTGTACAGTGTTTATGGTGTACAGTGTTTATGGTGCAGGGTGTTTATGGTGTACAGTGTTTATGACGCAGGGTGTTTATGGTGCAGGGTGTTTATGGTGTACAGTGTTTATGGTGTACAGTGTTTATGGCGCAGAGTGTTTATGGTGCAGGGTGTTTATGGTAAATTATTTCACAACTACATGTTAAATTCTTGCTCAGTCTTTTGCTCTAACGCATTTGACTGAATTAAATAATGCAAGGTAATTGTTCTGGTGTTAGTGTAGTTATTGCAGTTCTCCTGTGGAGGGCAGTAAAGAGCTGTAAAAGAGACTCTTCTCAACAACACCTACAATATTCTACAGTTTACACCCTGTCTCACATTCAACTGTCTCACACCCTGATGAACTGTCTCACACTCCGCCAAACTGTCTCACACTCCGCCAAACTGTCTCACAACCCGCCAAACTGTCTCACACACACTAAACTGTCTCACACCCCGCCAAACTGTCTCACACCCTGATGAACTGTCTCACACCCCGCCAAACTGTCTCACACTCTGCCGAACTGTCTCACACCCCGCCAACCTGTCTCACACCCTGATGAACTGTCTCACACCCTGTTAAACTGTCTCACACCCCGCCAAACTGTCTCACACCCTGCCAAACTGTCTCACACCCTGTTGAACTGTCTCACACTCCGCCAAACTGTCTCACACTCCGCCAAACTGTCTCACAACCCGCCAAACTGTCTCACACACACTAAACTGTCTCACACCCCACCAAACTGTCTCACACCCTGATGAACTGTCTCACACCCCGCCAAACTGTTTCACACCCTGCCAAACTGTCCCACACCCTGTTGTACTGTCTCACACCCCGCCAAACTGTCTCACATCCCACCAAACTGTCTCACACCCCACCAAACTGTCTCACATCCCACCAAACTGTCTCACACCCCGCCAACCTGTCTCACACTCCGCCAAACTGTCTCACACCCCGCCAACCTGTCTCACACTCCGCCAAACTGTCTCACACCCCGCCAACCTGTCTCACACTCCGCCAAACTGTCTCACATCCCACCAAACTGTCTCACACCCTGTTAAACTGTCTTACATCCCACCAAACTGTCTCACACACACTAAACTGTCTCACATCCCACCAAACTGTCTTACATCCCACCAAACTGTCTCACACACACTAAACTGTCTCACAACCAGCCAAACTGTCTCACATCCCACCAAACTGTCTCGCACCCCATCAAACTGTCTCACACCCTGCCAAAATGTCCACATGATGTAGTAAATCCACTTCCTGTTTATTTCCCTCCTCAGAGGTGAGACAGGTCAGATACGGAGGTCTGAGGAAAGCGAGCACTGTTTCCTGTGTGTTTTTCTCACTCTGAGGAACAACACGTTCTCCCACACAACTGTGTACATCTCAGGAGATTTTATTTTAAAGGATATAGAAAAAGACATTTATTTCCAGTTTATCACTCATCTGAAACAAGTCACGCAGGAAACACACACACACACACACACACACACACTTACAGCAGTTTTACAAGAATCAGTCATTCATTACCTAACTAATAACAGGGCTGTGTTCCAAATCAGGTTTTCACCAGGTTCTTGTCAGGGTCTCCACTTAAATAAAAGTTCTCACTGAATTAGCCTAACTGTGCACTGTAAGCAGTGAAGGATATTGAAGGAGGTCTCTGCTCCTCACCCTGGTCCTTCTCCATTCTCTAATAAATTCTCATTCACTCTGGTCACCGAGAACCTTGAGGCTCCTTCCTGGGTTCCTGAGTCTTCTGTATCGAAGCTAAAGCTGAAGCTGGGGATCTGAAAGGATCTCCGGGAAACGTATCTTGAGTCCCACTCTAAACTTCCTGCTCTCCTTAGAACTTCCTTTTCTGAACACTTCTGCTTGCCCAGATCTGGATCTTGGCTTAGTTCCTCCTGAAGGGATCCGCACTCCAGATCTCCGGTGGAACCTCTGGCTCTGGAGATGACCATGTAGACATTGTCTCCGATGCTGAATCTGCGTTTCTGGCGTGGTGACTGTTCCAGCGGGATCAGCACCTGTTTGAGGAGTTCGCTGCAGCTCTTGGAGCGCGTGAGCTCCTCCTCTTGCTGCTTCTTCTTCTTCTCGGCCGTGCCAATGGCTCGGATCACGTCGCTATAGTCCTCACCTTTCTCCGACATGAACTTGAAGATGTCCACGATGCTGGGTGCGTGAGGCAGTGGTGCTTTGTGCATCTGCTCCAGCTGAGCAGCAGAAAGCTTGTGACGCATCTCTCTGCGTTTCTTCAGGACTTTGTGGGCCTCCACCACCATGTTGACGTTCCAGCTGAAGAACAGAGAAAGCCACGCCAGGCCCATGTAGATCCATAACTCCACACAGAACCGGTACGGAGCCTTGTAGTTCAGCTGCGTGTTCACACCTGGAACCAGACAAAAACACTGCAGCTGTCATGGAGCTAACTTAGCTAGCTAGTCTCAGGTGGGATTTCAGGAGGTGAATATCTACCAGCTAGCACTTTTAATCACGTTAAAAAGTTATCACCTCAGGAAACTCTTCCATCATCTCCCACTGAAACCAGGTATTACTGAGTTCAGAACAAAATGTTGTACAGATTTCTCCTGGTTTTAGGTGCAGTTAATAAAATGTCATTTAATTTACACAGGAAGAGTTTATACTGTTGTATAATGTCAACAATTCGTTAACGTTCAGAAAGTACAGAAAAATTCTGATTCTGTAAAGTGTTTATAAAATACAGGATCATGATAAGAAAGC
>NC_069728.1:22141513-22181513 GCF_027358585.1 Pangasianodon hypophthalmus
AAGATGACGGCGTTCTGCCATATCCATGGGTTGTAGGGTTTGTCTCCAGTGATGGTGACACCCTGACCTGCTGCTGTGGCCACCGTCTGCACACACACACACACACACACACACACACACACACACATGCACACACACACACACACACATTAACCACAGGTTTAATGATGAAGATGATGAGACTGAATTTCTGGAAGAGGATTAAACATATTTATGTTCTCTACACATTAAATGCAATAATTACTAAATAACAACAACAACAATAATAATAATAATAATAATAATAACAATAATAATAATTCATATTTATTCAATATATTTTCACATTTTTATACATATACACATCTTCCATCTGGTATACATATACACATTTCAGAAAACAAGAAAGCATTTTGGTCTTTGTAAAATAATTTAAAAAAACTAAATGATTTGGGTTTTTTTAGACACCATACAAACCTGCAGAAGTAACACACACACACACACACACACACCTGACCACATACGTATCTCTCATGTCAAAGAGCACTATTTAGGGAGTGAAAAGAGTGTGTGTGTGTGTGTTCTAAAGTGATCATGCCTGAAGGTTATGGAGGTTATGATACGTTACACTAAAGGGTTAACCACCCCAACTATAACTCAAAAACCGCACAAAAACACTTGGCAGTAACTCAAAATGTTCAGACAAAACAAAAAATAGACAGATTTCTATCATATTTCCGAACAAACAATAGAAATGCTTTAATTTACGGAGCCCATGAAGAGGGTGCGCTGTGAACAGAGCTGCAAATCTCTGCTGGAGTCTCCAAAAAAACAATCATTTAATAAATAAATCATTTTAAAAATACTGTAAAACTGGTATGTTCATTGTGCATGTTTTTCATCATTCTAAAAATAATCATTCTCTTATTTTAATCTTAGATTATTAAAAGAAAATGTTCTCAGAAAATCACACGTTCACTATAACAGCCAGTTTTCCAGCAGATTGTGAGAGTGTGTCCAGGGAAACTCCCGGACTGTAACGAACCCAAAAACTAAAACAAATCTGATAAATACCGTATTATTGAATTATTGCTGCCAACTGTAAAAGAGTTTTTTGATTTGGGAAAGACGTTGTTGTTTTGAAACATATTTAGCTTGCTTACTCAGTCACACTAGATAGAAGGTAGAAAGTAATTTGTGATTTTTTTTCTTCTGATATCGACCACACCTTGTTGAAATCTGAACGCAGAAACAAACAGATACAGCTAGAGGAAATGGCACTGCGTTTCACGCCTACTCTCCGTCCAGCAGCGCAGGGCTCAGATGCGTTCTCTGTGGCAGCACTGTGGACTGTAGCGACCCGACAAACGGCCGTCGTAAAGCGTAGTTTATGAACAGAACAGGTGCTGAAAGGACAGAAGAGAAAGCACTCTGCACAGGGGGACGGTCAGAAAAAAGCATGTTCTCTACAGCTGAAAGCTTCCACTGCTGCTGGGACCATGTGAAGAGGTTAGAGGAGGAACGTCTGGACACCACACTGCTCCTCCACACGAGGAGTGATGTGTAACTCGACTTCACACACTAAATAGTGAACATAAGAGTTAAAAATAAACACCATGTGTCATTTACTTAATGCAGTCCACAGCGTTTATTTTTCATCTATCCAGTTCTGTATTTTTTGAAAGGTCTTTGTTTCTTCTGGAGTCAGTCTTTAAGGATTTTTTTTGTCCAGCACTGAGATGGTGTGATCGTGTATCATGTTCCTCAGGTGAGGTGACACTGAAAACTGAAGCCTCCTCATCTAAAGCCGGCTTTACGCCGCGCGATTTTCAGTCCCAGCAAAAAACCTCATCGTAAGAGAATCGTTTTTTCATGAGTCTCTTAACGTGACGTGATTTAGTGTCACTGCGACCAAAGACAATCAATTACAGAGAATCAGTCAGTGTGAGAAATCTGTGATTACAGTCTCAGAGTGTGAGCGCTGCTACGACGCTCGTCTAAAATCCACCAATAGGACGAGGGCAAACTCACGGCACGGCTACAGATACGGTAGCGGCGACGGAGAAGCGTGAAGGAAACAAGCTAATGAACAGATAAAATCTCATTGCCCCAGTTCACTGTGAAGAATGTGTGTGTTTACGAGAAGCCATTTACTGCGCGAGCTGATTTCACCCTGATGGATGATGTGAGCAGAACGCAGTCGTGTTCTTTAATCACAGGTCTATCGTTAGAGGATCTTCATTGTATAAGCTTCCAGACTTTCAGAGACTCTTTCTGAGTTACTCCAGCAGCAGTATCGTCTCTTTCTGTGTGTGGTTGTGGCTTGATAATGCTGGAGGTTTGCTGGAAGTGTGTAAATAAAGATAGAGAATAACAGGAAGGGAGGAGTGCACATGCAGGAGGAGTGATCACTACTCAGGGACAAAACCACCACTTTTACAGCTTCCCCCCTTCAGCTAGTGCGTGAGTGTGAGAACAGTGGGTTCTTCTGTCCTTCTCTGAGGAACACCACATGTCTGGCCCTGACTTGTCTGTCTCGGCTCTGAAGGCGTTTGAGGAACAGCGCCACGTGACTGGGGTCTGAACTGAAACATTTACTTTCCCACTTTCTGACACGAGTGAAAGTCGGGAGTCAGGAGCGACTCTGCATTCTGAGGAATGCTTTACCTCTGAGCGTCTGGAAAATGAGCAAACACACCTCCATCACACACACACACACACACTCCTCATTCCTCTGTGTTTAGTGGTGTGTGTGTGTGTATGTGTGTGTGTGAGTGTGTGTGTGTGAGTGTGTCACCATGGGCAGCACCACCCTGAAAAACACAGCACAGCCTTTCAGATCCTGAATTAACCCAAAAACTTCCGCTCATTAAAGTAGAACACAACAGTAATCGAGTGTGTGTGTGTGTGTGTGTGTGTGTGTGTGTTGATTTCATATCTGACTTGGATTATAAAATCTAAAAGGATCTCTCAGAGTAACAATATGAAGTGTGTAAGTGAAGTGTGCTGCTCAGGTGCGATTGATTCAGGTGTGTGTGTGTGTGTGTGTGTGTGTGTGTGTGTGTGTGTGTGTGTGTGTGTGTTCTCACCTCGATGATGGTGTCTAGGTCGTCTTTGGTGAGACACGGGTGTGTTTGGAGGATCCGAGCTTTATCCTGTTGGTACTTCTGGACCGCGGTTCTCCAGTTCGGTTCCTCCAGCAGATGAAACACAGTCGCTCCGATGGACAGGTAGAAAATAATGACGGAGGTCAGAAGCGAGCCTTTATCCGCCATCTTCCAGACCCGGGACACCTTCACTACAGATCCATGTGGAATTCGGTCCGGTTTCCTTCAGACACCCCGAGAGCGCGCGCAGAGAGAGAACACACTGCTTTACACTGTATTAAAGTCTCAGTACTCCAGGGTTTAACACACTAACACACACTAACACACACTTACACTCACTAACACACACTTACACTCACTAACACACACTTACACTCACTAACACTCACTAACACACACTAACACTCACTAACACACACTTACACTCACTAACACTCACTAACACACACTAACACACACTTACACTCACTAACACTCACTAACACACACTTACACACACTAACACACACCAGGACTGAAAATTAGCGCACTAAAGGTTTTTCCCGCTCACCAACTCTCTCTCTCTCCCTCTCTCTCTCTCTCTCTGTCTCTCTCTCTCTCTCTCTCTCTCACACACACACACACACACACACACACACACACTCCGGATCCTGAATGCGGTGTGAGCTGTAGCAGTTAGAGCTCAGATTTCAAACACACACACGTAACTCGTAATTCCCGACCTCCCACCAGGAAAAACCAGAGAACATGCCCATCAACTCGGAATTCCTGCTCAGGAGCTCGGGATGGTCTCCTCGACTCCAGGTTCAGAGAGTGACTGAACTCAACAGCATCAGCAGGAAACACAGCAGCACCTCTTACCTGTACACGAGTTACACTGTACACACACCTGTTAGCTTTACATCCATCTACATACTGACACACACACACTTACATCTGTAACGCTGACTACAGGGACAGGGACTACAGGGACAGGGACTACAGGGGCGGTGACTACAGGGGCAGGGACTACAGGGGCAGGGAATACAGGAACGGGGACTACAGGGACTACAGGAACTACAGGGACAGGGACTACAGGGGCAGGGACTACAGGGGCGGTGACTACAGGGGCGGGGACTACAGGGACAGGGACTACAGGGGCGGTGACTACAGGGGCAGGGAATACAGGAACGGGGACTACAGGGACTACAGGAACTACAGGGACAGGGACTACAGGGGCAGGGACTACAGGGGCGGTGACTACAGGGGCGGGGACTACAGGGGCAGGGAATACAGGAACGGGGACTACAGGGACTACAGGAACTACAGGGACAGGGACTACAGGGGCAGGGACTACAGGGGCGGGGACTACAGGGGCAGGGAATACAGGAACGGGGACTACAGGGGCAGGGACTACAGGGACTACAGGGGCAGGGACTACAGGGGCAGGGACTACAGGGACTACAGGGGCAGGGACTACAGGGACAGGGACTACAGGGACTACAGGGGCAGGGACTACAGGAACGGGGACTACAGGGGCGGTGACTACAGGGACTACAGGGGCAGGGACTACAGGGGTGGGGACTACAGGGACAGGGACTACAGGGGCAGGAAATACAGGGACAGGGACTACAGGGGCGGTGACTACAGGGACTACAGGGGCAGGGACTACAGGGACAGGGACTACAGGGACTACAGGGACTACAGGGGCAGGGACTACAGGGGCGGCGACTACAGGGGCGGCGACTACAGGGACTACAGGGACTACAGGGACAGGGACTACAGGGGCGGCGACTACAGGGACTACAGGGGCAGGGACTACAGGGACAGGGACTACAGGGACTACAGGGGCAGGGACTACAGGGACTACAGGGGCAGGGACTACAGGGGCGGCGACTACAGGGGCGGCGACTACAGGGACTACAGGGACTACAGGGGCAGGGACTACAGGGGCGGCGACTACAGGGGCGGGGACTACAGGGACGGGGACTACAGGGGCGGCGACTACAGGGGCAGGGACTACAGGGACTACAGGGACGGGGACTACAAGGACGGCGACTACAGGGGCAGGGACTACAGGGACGGGGACTACAGGGACTACAGGGACTACAGGGGCAGGGACTACAGGGACAGGGACTACAGGGGCGGGGACTACAGGGACTACAGGGACTACAGGGACGGGGACTACAAGGACGGCGACTACAGGGGCAGGGACTACAGGGGCGGCGACTACAGGGACTACAGGGACTACAGGGGCAGGGACTACAGGGACAGGGACTACAGGGGCGGGGACTACAGGGACGGGGACTACAGGGGCGGCGACTACAGGGGCGGGGACTACAGGGACGGGGACTACAGGGGCGGCGACTACAGGGGCGGGGACTACAGGGACTACAGGGACTACAGGGACGGGGACTACAAGGACGGCGACTACAGGGGCAGGGACTACAGGGACGGGGACTACAGGGACTACAGGGACGGGGACTACAAGGGCGGCGACTACAGGGGCAGGGACTACAGGGACGGGGACTACAAGGGCAGTGACTACAGGGACAATAGTAGTAACTACAGTGTTATTAATTAATTAATATGCAAAATGCTAAATTGTAGACATATAATTTGTACAAGCATAAGTATATTTTACTATAGTCAGGGAAATATTTTAGAGCTTTGAGTCATGACTATCTCACATTCGTTATTTTAATCAAAGTAATGTAAGTATAAGTAGCTAATGTAATGTACTGACTGACAAACTATAAACAGCACTCAACATTTACACTGAACGCAATCTATATTTCTGAAGGAAAGAAATCACTGCTCATTAAGAATTTCATCTAGCTCTGAGTCCTGCAGTAAGTTACCCGAGCGTAACTTATTAATTAATAATATTAATAATTAATAATATTAATAACACATTTATCATCAGGAAGAATACTGGAGGAGATATCAGGGTTAACTGAACCTGGAAAAGCCACAGAACACTAATCCCCAAAATAATGTGTGGAGATGTAACTTCCAGTGGAAGATGATCTCCTTCTCCATTCACTAACATGGGAATGGGCGGGGTTTAAAACCGTCCTGCAGCCACTAGAGGAGTTCCTGTTACAGCGTCCAGCCGTATATACAGTCACAGTTTTTTCCCCACTTTGCAGATCGTATTTAAAAATCTTAGAAATAATTGTCATCACTAAGACCAAAAATATTTAGTGGTGATGAATGGTGATTAACATTAGATAATAAATATAGCGAATATAGCAATATTCTTGACATGCGCAAATGTACACAGTTTAGGATTTTTACATGATGCATCTAATTTTGGAGGTTAAAAATTTCCAATTTAAAAAGGTAACATGTTCACTGGGGTCTGAAGTAAAAATAATTTTTATTTAATTTGAGATTTTGTGTATGAAGTGTGTAAAGATTTACCACAGACACTGAGAATGGAAAAGAGAGACAGAAATCAGGATAATGTTAAATTACTGTAACGTCATTCAGTGAGTTGATTTACAGCTTTATGTTCTCCAAAAAATTAAAAAGCCTTAAACTGACTCTCTGGAGTGTTAAATGAGTGTGTTAGAATCACACACACACACACACACACACACACACCACATCAGTAAACCGCTCCTAAATCCGTGTTCTTTTTCTCCGTCTCCTTCCTGGTCTTTGTTTCTTTCACCACACACACACACACACACACACACACACGCAGGAGCAGTAGTCATGGCCTCGGGCGCGCTGCGGTTTCTGGTAGCAGTAATACATATCAGTGGTAGAAATATAAAACATTGAAGTGTGCTGCTGTTCTGCACTTTAGGTTCATTACACCACAGTGATCGCGCTGAAGAACCGAGTCGGACATTTGACTCACTGAACTGATTCACTACTTCTGAAGTTACCACTCAATGAAGAATCGATTCATCTGATTCAGGAGCAATGTTTTTATCCGGAATGATGCTGCTTTAAGTGCATCATTTTCCCATTCTCACAGTTTTGAGGGATTTTAACAGTGCACATCTCGGCCATGAACTGCCTGAATACAGAAAGCATGTTACCTGTCCCACTAGGGAGAGCAATACACAGGAGCACGGCTGCACTGTATAAAGGATCGAGAAGCTCTGCCATCCATCTTATTCCAACTTAAGGGCAGAAGCTAAAATCTGCTAAGACTGCAGTCAGCATGAGTAATAATTGGACCAGGGATGGCACGAGGCTACAGACCTGTCTTGACTGCACCGCCTGGAGTGTCTTTGAACTTGGAAGCACCAGTCTGGATGAGTTTACTCACACAATGACAAACCCTGGTTCACTGCAGAACTCAGGAAGCTCAGTCTGACCTGCAGGAGTGTGGACGGGATTTGTACAACAGGGCATTGAGTAGGAGGATTAGTTGAGCCAATAGAATCTTCTCTGAAAGGTGAAGGAGAAATTCTCAGTCATGGATCCTGCATTATGTGGAAGGGCCTTCAGCGCATCACCAACTGCAATAAGTCATACCTCCAACTTCAACTGGCCAACGACCTGAACGATTTCTAATGCAGCTTTGAGAAGACCAGGCCGTCACCACCACCCACTCCAATTCACACTCGACATCAATGACAATTACTTTGCATGATATTCAGCCATCCTACATGCATAACAATTCCCACTCTGCATTTCTAACAACCTGCCATCTGAGCACTCCACTTCACACCACACCACTCTGAAGGTCTGTGCCATTCAGCTGGCCCCCATCTTTACACACATGTTCAGGAGGTCAGTGGAGATATGTGTGGTTCCCTCATGCTTTAAAGCATTAAAAAAATCTTTACTCCTCAAGTCTCAGTGACTACAGGCCTGTTGCCCTGATCTCTGTTGTTATGAAGACATTTGAGAAAGTAGTGTTGGCCCATCTGAAGAGCATTACAGAGCCCTGGCCTGACCCACTGCAATGTGGCTATTGGCTAATAGGTCAGTTTGACATCTCAGTCAATATGGGGTTACGTTACCTCCTCCAACACCTTGACTGCTTGGGGGATTATGCCAGGGTTCTATTTGTGGGCTTCAGCTTGGCATTTAATACAATCATTCCTGATCTTCTCCACACCTAACTGTTCCACCCCAGTGTTTCTGCCTCCAGCTGACACTAAATCACCAGCTTTCTAACTGGAAGGAGGCAACATGAGGCTCAGGAAACTCACACCTGGAACCATCAGCACCGATGCTACACAGGGATATGTGTTCTCTTCTCCGTCTACACTAATGACTGCATGATATATTATGAATATATGGTACGCTCTGTGCTGACCTCATGATATGTTTTGTTCTCCTGTTCTGCTCTGATAAACATGTTCTGAGCGCAGACACTCCGTGACATAATCTCACTGTGTGAAACACGTCAACCGCCATTTCTGTTCTCTGCTGATGCCTTTGTTTCTGCAGATCTTGCATATGGATAACTCAGAATACTACACAGTTTTTGTGTAAATACTCCCTGTCTGCCTCAGTAAACTTCGAAGAGCTTTAACTATTCAAACACTGACTTTGTGTGTTTCTTTGGCACTCTCTTCCCCGGCGCTGGTACAGAAGTTATGGCAGCAGCACGAACACAGACTTCTTCCTGATTCTTAATGAACCCAGGAAAATCTATCCGCTCTCTGGGGGCTCGTCCAGGATAACCAGGTGGAGGTAAGAGTTTTCTTTGTTACGTAGACCTGCCTCCATGTGGTTATCTCGTGTTATCTCAGTTAGGATTACACGCATTTTATAATTTTAACCTGCAGTGTATCTGTCAGGGTAATTCTGTTTAGATTTATTGGCACATGACTTGTGAAAGGAATAACTGAACGGAGCTGATTGTGATCCCTGCTCTCACCGGAAGGTTGTCACACATCTGTTCATCTCTTAAAGTATGCAGACAAGTCACGACAAGTCATCAGTCTCATTCGGGGGGGGGGGGGGGGGGTGATGAGTCAGGAAGCGGAACTGATCCTATGGTGCAATCAAAACAATCTGGAGCTAACAGTGGGCTTCTGGAGGAACTCCTCACCCCCCATAGGATGAAACCTGCTCTCTCTCAAAGACCTGCTCTCCTCCAGCGAGTTCTCCTCACAACCATGATGACCGGATCACTGACAGCACTGTGTTTGTGTCTAAGATGCAGTAATTCAATTCAATTTTATTTATACACAGCGGATATAAAAAGTCTACACACCCCTGTTAAAATGGCAAGTTTTTATGCTGAAAAAACTTAAACTAATATAAATCATGTCCGAACTTTTTCCACCCTCAAAGTAAAATTACAACCTATAAAACTTAGGTGAAAAACAATCAGAAAAAATTTTAGGGAGAAAAAGGAAAAATAAGTTACAGTAACCTGGATGCATAAATATACACACCCTTTTATAACTGGGGGTGTGGCTGTGTTCAGAATGAACCAATCACAATCAATCTCATGCTCAAAAGTAATTATCATACAGCTGTCATGAATGAATTATTCTGATTAACTCCAAATCCAGACCAGCTGTTTCTGTAGGATTTTCTTCACATCTTCTTGGTTTCATCTGACTGCTGAAGTCATGGTCCACAGAGAGCTTACAACCCACGTACAGGGTCTCACTGTGGAAAGGAATGGATCAGGAGAGAGTTACACAAGAATTTCCAAAACAATAGATCTACCATCGAACACCATGAAGGCCATCATCAACAAGTGGAGAAAATGGACCACTATTTACAAAAGGACAAGACAAAAACTAACCAGGGAGGCTGCCAAGAGACCTACAGCAGCATTAAAGGAGCTGCAGGAACATCTGACACGTACTGATTACTCTCTGCATGTGACAACAATCTCTCGTATTCTTCACATGTCTGTGCTCTGGGGTAGGCGGCTAGACTGAAGCACTTTCTCACATAAAACATCCAAGCTCAACTAAATCACCCCAAACCATGTGGCAAACTGTGTTAACTGTGTTATGGTCTGATGAGATCAATTCCAAAAGGTAGAATAATTCCATAATTCCAAAAGGTATGGTTTATTGCAAAAAAATTTTTTTTTAAAATAAATAAATAAAAAAGCACATCACCGAAAGAACACCATATCCACAGTGAAGCATGGTGGTGGCAGCATGAATAGCTACAAATACCAGTCAATTTTAGTGCAAAACCTTCAGGTGTCTGCTAGTGAGCTGAAGATGAAAAGGAATTTCACCTTTCAGCCGGACAATGACCCAAAGCACACGTCCACATCAACAAAGGAACGACTTCAGCAAAAGAAGATCAGTGTTTCTGATTGGCCGAGCCAGAGCCCAGACCTGAATCCAGCTAAAACGCGGTGACCTGAAGCGGCTGTGCACGGGAAATTCTCTTACAATTTGATAGATCTAGAATGTTTTTGGAAGAAAGAGTGAGAAAATATTGTCAAGTCAGGATGTGCCACGCTGATAGACTCTGAGCCAAAAAGCCTGAGTGGTGTAATAAAATCAAAAGCTGCTTCAACAGTCTATTAGTTTAGGGGTGTGTATACTTACGCAACCAGGTTATTGTAAGTTTTTATTTTTATTTTTATTCCCTAAAACGTTCCTGATTGTTTTTCACTTAATTTTTTATGTGTAGTAATTTCACATTGAGGGGGAAAAAGTTCTGACTTGATTTATCTTAGTTTTATTTTTTTCATCACAAAAACCTGCATTTTAACTACAGGAGTGTGTAAACTTTTTATATCCGCTGTAGCGCTTTTAACAGTGGAAGCAGCTTTACAGAAATCCTTTAAATAACTCTGTGTGCAATATTTATTTGTGCAGTTTTCCTACTCCAGTGCTACAGTTGTCTGCGGTACCCAGCTCACTGCAGTTGTGTTACAGTAGCAGTGTTGTCTATGGCCTTGTCTTTATGTTAATGTAATGTTTAATATCTGTAAGCACAAAGACTGCTCAACAACCGAGTCTGATTCCTTGTATACTCTAATGTGCTTGGTCAGTAAAGCATTATTATAATTCCTGAAAAATGGTTCCATATGCCTGCTGCTGTGTGAATCTCTGAGTTCTGAGGAAAATGAATCCCTGATGAATCACTGCGCCTGCGCGCCATCTAGCGGTGAAACTATGAACACGCACTGATTTATTGATGACCTCAAACACCAGCTACTGTTCATTATTAAAGTTTCCCCATTTCTTTCTTCATACAGAGCAAAAAAACTGTTTATTCACCTGTGAATGATTTAACAAATCATTCCAGAATCAGTAGGATAAACGAATCATTGATTCAGAGTCGAAACTTTGAATTCAGTATTAGTAAATGTAATTGACTCAGTAGGAAACACAGTAAGACTACAGTAAATGTGATTGAAGGGGTAAATGAGTTTTACACACACACACACACACACACACACAGGGGCATGTATGAAATGTGGCTTTTTAATAATGGTGCACAGTGTGGTCAATGTGGTTATAATGTGGGACCCATTACACTGTGAGGAACCGCGAGTCTTCATCATCTCTAAATTTAGATTCTGGATTTATATTACACTAATATCTAAGGAGTAACACACTCCAGACCGTGCTGTTGTACAAGAATAATGCACACGGGGGGGTGTGATGCAGCGCGACGCGCAAGCCGACTTACTGCTACCCTCCAAAGTGAGTTACTTGCGTATAGCTGCACGGTGTGGAGTGTGTTATTCCGCTTATACCACAGCGATTTACCTGCAGTTACACTGTTTAATTTATTAATGAACAACACGACACACACTTTAACACTTTATAGTGAGATTTAATGTTGTGGAACATCCGAGAGACAAATTAGTTAGATTATTAGTTAGATTATTTGATTATTAGATTATTAGATTATTCATTTTAACCCATTTTTTAATCCGTTTATTATTATTAGTGTTGGATTATGTGGAGCGTCCGATGTACACGTCCCTGCGTGTGAGCTGTTACTATAGAAACCAGAGAGTATTAGAACGAGCGCATTAATATAAATCTGTTTTTCACATTACAGCCTTTACTTCCTGTCCTGCCTTATGAGAAAGAATCGAGTCTGATCTTTTCTGAAAACTGGAAACTTCATCTGTGCTACTGTCTGAGTTTTGTATTTTAATACCAAAAAACAGAGTTCATCTCTATTTCTCTTACACTGTTATTACTGTAGCTGAAGACAGAAAGAAAAGACACAGAAGCCTATATTCATCACATAGACATTACAGTGCAGTGAAATGCTCTCTTCACGTCCCAGCTTGTTAGGAAGCCATGACGCAGCGCTGGAGCAGACAGGGGGAAGGCAGCTTGTGGTGCTGGGGCTTGAACCCCTGACCTTCTGATCAGCAGCAGGGCCTGGGCCTGGTTATCAGCTCACAGACAGAATGAGATGGTATTACGTATCATGACAGAGTTACACAATAGACTGTATGATAAATTTTATTATATCACAGCACGACACTTGAATGCTTGAACCTGATTGGTCAGAAGGTGTGCATTATTTTCGATCGCTGGACTAATCTTTTAGTCATTATTATTATTATTATTATTATTATTATTGTTGTTGTTTTGTTGTTGTTAAGCGTCATAATTATAGTGTCTTTCTCCTTTTCATGTAATTGATATTTGTGTATTTTGGGAAATAATTAGGGACTAAATTATAATAGTTTTGACACATTTAAATAACACTGGGTATTCTTCCTTTCTATCGAAGGGGCGTGGCCTGAAACGACGTGCCTTACGTGCGTACGCGCTGACGTATTGGGAAGCGTGATGACGTTATTGTTTCGCGTCCATGTTAGCTGAGCTGCTAATATTCGCCTCTCCGGAGAGCCAGCAGGAGTTTTCGGCAGATCAGAGGCAGTGAATCCGTGAATAATGCGCGACCGCGCGGGCTCTCATGCTGGGATTTCCGGGTGTGAGTCTTAACCTGGATTATAAACTGGCTCTGTTCTGTAACTCGTGAGTACAGTCCCTGACCGGCTTTATGCCTTTCTGTGTGTAGGCTATGCTAGGCTAGGCTAAGCTAGGCTAGGCTAGGCTATTTCTCCAGCATGTATCCTGCGTGGGGCGGTTATGGCAGTGGAGGCCCGCAGCCTCAGCACTTCTCCCCGCGCAATCAGCCGTTCCGCGGCCCGCCGCCGCCTGCGGGAGGTTTCGGGGGATATGGAGCTCCATCTCCGGCGGCATCGTCCAACTTCTCGAGTCTACACGAGCAGCACCTCCAGCAGATGCAGCAGCTGCAACAGCTCCATCAGAGACAGCTCCAATCCGTGCTGCACTACAACAACACTGCTAACGCTGCTAACAGTGCTAGCTCCAGCTCCAGCTTCAGCGCTGCTCCGGGTCCAGCGGCTCCTCCACAATGGACCGGACCTGCGGCAGGATTTCCGCCGCCTCCGGCTCACTTTAACCCGGATCCTGCTCAAAACAGAGGCGCTGTTCCACCTGAACCCCCATCTGCACCTCCACCTGCGCCCAAAAACACCACCTCAACGCCAGCACACACCTCTAACACCAACAATACACACACCTCCACCTCCACCGCGGAGAGTGCAGCAGCAGACCCGAAAGTGCAGACCACCAACCTGTCCGCCATGTCGCTACAGGCAAGAACCTTCATCACTACACCATTACAGCGGCTACAGAGTGTTTAAACCGCTGTTACTCAGAGCAAACCGCTCCGTGTCCCCTCTATACCGCTCCGTGTCCCCTCTCACTCGCTCCGTATCCCCTCTATACCGCTCCGTGTCCCCTCTCACTCGCTCCGTATCCCCTCTCACTCGCTCCGTGTCCCCTCTCACTCGCTCCGTGTCCCCTCTCACTCGCTCCGTGTCCCCTCTCACTCGCTCCGTATCCCCTCTCACTCGCTCCGTGTCCCCTCTCACTCGCTCCGTATCCCCTCTCACTCGCTCCGTGTCCCCTCTCACTCGCTCCGTATCCCCTCTATACCGCTCCGTATCCCCTCTCACTCGCTCCGTATCCCCTCTCACTCGCTCCGTATCCCCTCTCACTCGCTCCGTATCCCCTCTCACTCGCTCCGTGTCCCCTCTATACCGCTCCGTGTCCCCTCTATACCGCTCCGTGTCCCCTCTATACCGCTCCGTGTCCCCTCTCACTCGCTCCGTATCCCCTCTCACTCGCTCCGTGTCCCCTCTCACTCGCTCCGTATCCCCTCTCACTCGCTCCGTGTCCCCTCTCACTCGCTCCGTATCCCCTCTCACTCGCTCCGTGTCCCCTCTCACTCGCTCCGTATCCCCTCTATACCGCTCCGTATCCCCTCTCACTCGCTCCGTATCCCCTCTCACTCGCTCCGTATCCCCTCTCACTCGCTCCGTATCCCCTCTCACTCGCTCCGTGTCCCCTCTATACCGCTCCGTGTCCCCTCTATACCGCTCCGTGTCCCCTCTATACCGCGCCGTATCCCCTCTCACTCGCTCCGTATCCCCTCTCACTCGCTCCGTATCCCCTCTATACCGCTCCGTATCCCCTCTATACCGCTCCGTGTCCCCTCTATACCGCTCCGTGTCCCCTCTATACCGCTCCGTGTCCCCTCTATACCGCTCCGTGTCCCCTCTATACCGCGCCGTATCCCCTCTCACTCGCTCCGTATCCCCTCTATACCGCTCCGTGTCCCCTCTATACCGCGCCGTATCCCCTCTCACTCGCTCCGTATCCCCTCTATACCGCTCCGTATCCCCTCTCACTCGCTCCGTATCCCCTCTCACTCGCTCCGTGTCCCCTCTATACCGCGCCGTATCCCCTCTATACCGCTCCGTGTCCCCTCTATACCGCTCCGTATCCCCTCTATACCGCTCCGTATCCCCTCTATACCGCTCCGTATCCCCTCTATACCGCTCCGTATCCCCTCTCACTCGCTCCGTATCCCCTCTCACTCGCTCCGTATCCCCTCTCACTCGCTCCGTATCCCCTCTCACTCGCTCCGTATCCCCTCTATACCGCTCCGTATCCCCTCTATACCGCTCCGTATCCCCTCTATACCGCTCCGTATCCCCTCTCACTCGCTCCGTGTCCCCTCTCACTCGCTCCGTGTCCCCTCTCACTCGCTCCGTGTCCCCTCTAGGCCGCTCCGTATCCCCTCTCACTCGCTCCGTATCCCCTCTCACTCGCTCCGTATCCCCTCTATACCGCTCCGTATCCCCTCTCACTCGCTCCGTATCCCCTCTCACTCGCTCCGTATCCCCTCTCACTCGCTCCGTATCCCCTCTCACTCGCTCCGTATCCCCTCTAGGCCGCTCCGTGTCCCCTCTAGGCCGCTCCGTGTCCCCTCTAGGCCGCTCCGTGTCCCCTCTAGGCCGCTCCGTGTCCCCTCTAGGCCGCTCCGTGTCCCCTCTAGGCCGCTCCGTGTCCCCTCTAGGCCGCTCCGTGTCCCCTCTATGCCGCTCCGTGTCCCCTCTATGCCGCTCCGTGTCCCCTCTCACTCGCTCCGTATCCCCTCTCACTCGCTCCGTGTCCCCTCTAAACCGCTCCGTGTCCCCTCTAAACCGCTCCGTGTCTCCTCTAAACCGCTCCGTGTCCCCTCTAAACCGCTCCGTGTCCCCTCTAAACCGCTCCGTGTCCCCTCTCACTCGCTCCGTATCCCCTCTAAACCGCTCCGTATCCCCTCTATACCACTCCGTATCCCCTCTAGACTGACTGACTGAGGGGATTGACGGAGAGACTGACTGACTGACTGACTGAGGGGATGGACGGACAGACAGTTGTATCTCAGCACTCATATTGTGGAGTACTGTAAGTGCACTAATACTGTGTGTGTGTGTGTGTGTGTGTGTGTGTGTTTGTGTACGTACAGGAGCAGCAGGATTACTGGTATAAGCAGCACCTCCAAAACCTTCAGAAGTTGAAGAATGAAAAGGCGAAGCAGGGTAGCAATGACCCTTCCTCTAAAGCAAACACAGACACGCCACCAGCACCGCCCCCACCCAATGAAGCCCCACCCCCTCCACCACCTAAAGAGGAGCCTCCTCCCCCTCCCCCACCTGATGACAAGGTAATTATCATCATCATCAGGATTCAGCTTCATTACATCAGATGACTTCTATTGCACTGTGCTGACATGATGTGGTTATACACAAACTAATGATCTATTATAAGCTGTGTGTTTTTTGTTACGTATATGTGTGTGTGTGTGTGTGTGCGCGTGTATGTATATATATGTATATATATATATATATATATATATATATATATATATATATATATATATATATATATATAAAATATGTATATATGTATGTATAATAAGTATGTGTACATATGTAAACGTGTGTGTGTGTTTTTCAGCCCAGTATGGTGGAGTCTGCAGACCCGGCGGAGGCAGCAAGGTTACAGCAGTTGCAGGCGGCAGCGGCTCAGTGGCAGCAGGTTCAGTACCACAGAGCGGGTTACCAGTACCAGGCCCTAATGCAGGAACACACACAACTCCAGCAGATACTGCACCGGTACCAACAGGTCATCCAGCAACCTGCACACATACAGGTACACAAGCACTCACACGGGTACATGGTACATATCCCCTCGTACGACATGACAGTGCTGACCTGCCAGCCTTTATACATTTTGAGTTTAATCTTGAATACACCGTTGCGAGTTACTCTTAGGTCCCGTTCACAGTTGGCATTAACGTGTTTCCTGGGTGATCAGATCGTAAGTGGACAGCCCTAAGTACAGGTGTTGTAAATTTAGTTAGCGGACCATGCGAGCGAAGCGTTTGCAACAGCCCGTACATGTACATTTCTCCAGCAGTGGAAGGCTGCCGTTATAAATGTGTGCGACGCCGTCCCTCCAGCAGAAATGAAGGATGAAATCCGAATGGAAGTGGTCACTGGAGACACAGTCGTAATGCCAGGTGTGAACGGCTTTGTGTCTCGGCTGTCCACCTTTGCTCAGATCACTCAAGATGGATATTAAAACCAGGTGTGAATGGCACCTAAGAGTAATTTATTTCTGTATTTTTTTTTTTTTTCCTTTTGATCTTCAGTCCATGTCTGTAGACATGCAGTTGCAGCACTATGAAATGCAGCAGCAGCAGTTTGCTCCAGTTCTGCAGGACTGGGACAGACACTTTAAGCTCTGGCTAGACCAGTTCCAGGTGTATCCCCACAAAGACCAGTTACAGGAGTATGAAGGTCAGTGGAGACAGTGGCAGGAGCAGATGAACTCCACTGCAGCACATCTGAACGAGCGAGTGACCACACTGAGGGGCATGAAACAGCCCTATGGACCTGGTGACTCTTACGGAGGTATGGTGGGACCATATGGACAGCCTCCTCCTCCTGCACCAGACATGGGCCCCTCTATGGCACCAAATAGTAGGGATCTTTCCTCAGGCCCTCCTCAGGGCACACATCCAACCAATCTTCCAGGACCAAATGCTGTAGAATCGGGTCCACTTCCAGGATCGGACGGTCCTGTTGGTCCTCCTGGAACAGGGGCACGACAGCCTGGTCCTCATGGAAGGTTTGAAGGCCCAAGAGGTCCAAGGTAAGGCATACATTTCCTAGAACTTCTCCCTGAATTTGTAATTCTATTAAAATGTGGTGGCTCAGTGGTTAAAACGTATGGCTACTGATTGGAAGGTTGTTAGTTCGGATCTCATCACTGGCACTGTTGGGCCCTTGAGCTTAAACCTTAAACTGTATAGTATTCTGTTTAATTTGTAAGTCATGTTTGACTCAATATGCTCCAGGTAAATATGTAAATGTCGAACTGTTTTTTGTTTTTCTGACTTTAAATGGATGTTTTGTAGGTTTGAAGGTCCTAGGGGTCCGAGATTTGAGCCACCATCACAGCAACGATTTGGTGGACCACCCAGATTTGATGGTGGTCAGCGTTTTGGCATGCCTCCCCGAGGTAATCAGATTCGATCAGGACCTCCGGGTAGATTTGAGAATCCTCTAAGGCAGAGTCCACCTTCTTGCTTTGAGAGACCTCCTGGACCACACCCAGGACCACCTACAGGTCAACCCACAGGTCTACCTCCACCGTCTGGTCCTGCCTCACAACCTAAACCTGGTCCTGTAAATCAAAATAGCTCGCAGCTGGGTAAACCTGATTCTTCTCAGGGTTCTGTACCTCAGAGTTCGACCACAGGCAAGAATGAAAACAAAATCTCTCAAAATGAAACAGAACAAAAGTCCATGTCAGATGATGTAATGGATTCAGAAGATGGTTTCTTTGTTCAAAATGATCCTATTCCTCAGTCTCAGGCTGACAAAGGCAAGAAGGCTGAGACAGTCAAACAGGCAGCTAAAGAGGAGGAATCAAGAAAGGATACCTCCAAAATAACTGCATCGCCATCCTCATCCACATCTGTCCCACCAAAGCAAACCCCAAGTACTGGCAATAAAACCCCAGAAGCACCAAAAAATATTAATGCACCACAGCAACGACCACAGCCTCCTCAACAAGGCCCATTCCAACCTGACATGCCCAAGGATCCTCCTGGTACACCACATGAGGTGAATCAGAGCGGTCCTCCACATGCTCTCCGTGGCCGGGGGAGGGGTCAAGGTCCTTTACCAATGCGAGGAAGAGGACGTGGACGTGGTCGGGGACAGATGGGCAGACCTATGGGTCCTCCATCTATGTCGGATCCCAATTATCATGGGGAAGATGCTTCATATGAGCACCAGCCACCAATGGAAGAGGATTATGGTTGGGGGAACCATTCCCAAGAAAGACATGGAATGATAGATGACCAGGAAGCTCATGATATGTGGCAGCCAGAAGAACATCACTTCCAGAAAGAATTCTATGAAGAGACTGAAGAGCGAGCACCACCTAGAGGCCGAATGGATCCTGGAGAGGGACCCCAGGAACACTGGGAAGAGGAACAATCAGAGTACTGGGAGGAGGAAGATCCATACTGGGCAGAGAGAAGACCTCCAATGATGCACCATAGGCCCTCTTTTCCTCCTGAAGGCCCTAGGCGTCCTCCTTTCCAACCCCGCTTTATGCACCACGGTCCAAGACGTCCTCCACCACCATCGGGTATGGAACGTGACCCACATGGCCCTCCTCCTCCGCACATGGGGCCTCGTTTCCGACGTGGTGGTCCAGGTCCCAGGGGGCCACCACCACGCCATGACATGATGCGACGGCCCCCTCCACCACCTCATGAATTGTTGGAGAGGGAGCCAATGGGTCCACCTGGGTACCATGAAGAAATGGACAGAGATCCTGGTTGGCCTCATCCGCATGGCCGAGAACCCAGGCACCCTCCATTACCCCCTCATGAAATGATAGAGAGGGATATGAGAAGGCCACCCATGCGACCACATCCAATGGCGAGAGATAGGTGGAGAAGACCTCCACATGAAGATCCTCAGGGAGCATATGAGCAAGAATATGGCACCGAGTTTGGCCCTGAGGATGATGGGTATGGAAGACCTCCACCTGATTACCATCACCGGGATTACAGGGAAGACGAAGAATTTTTCCACTCAAGAGAGGACTGGAGACGAGACCGTCCAGATTGTGACTTTCCTCCACATCCACCACGTGGGCCACCACCAGACCACCTCAGAGATGATCCCTGGAGGGAAGAAAGGGACAGACCATTCTCGTATGAGAACGAGGATCGAATTAGGGCAGAACGAAGAGGACCTGGTTATGCTGACGTATCTCTGTACAGGGACAGGGATCGGGAACCTCCCTTCCATTCTCGCCCTGATTGGGAAAGACCTCCACCACCTCCACTGCCAGAGAGAGTGTACCCAGATCCCACTGAAGAAACTCGACCTCTATATGATAGGAATCCAGAACTCCCCATGGCACCACAGAGCAGTGTTCCCGAAGCTCCGCTTGATCAGATGTCACCAGGTGGAACCAAAACTGTTCTTGCGCTTTCTCAAAGGCAGCACGAGATCATCCTCAAAGCTGCTCAGGAGCTAAAGATGATAAGGTAAATGGATACAAATGCTGAGTGCGCATTACCACGTTATACTGATTTGGTGGGTTTGATAATTTTACTGTTCTTGTTTCTGAAAAATAGAGAGCTGCAAGAGAGTAAAAAGGTTCTGGGAGATACTTCTAATCCAGAGACTACTGGACTACCACCTGATATTCCTGCTGGTCTCCTTGGACTTGAAATTCCACCTGAGGTTAAAACTGCCCTGCAGGTATAGCCTTGATTTAATTCATGTTTATAACTATATGTTTTATTGCAAAACAACTTATGAATTCATAATTTCCCATACAAAAGGTCACGAGTGTTTTGTCTGAAACTGGACAGGATGTTTCCGGTAGACTCTTGGAATCTGGAATGCATCAACCAAACCAAGTCACAGATTTCCTCCATACAGTGTCAGCACCACCACCTAAACCGACCTTCATTGCTAAAACAGTGGATTACGGTCACGGTCATGGTAAGCGCGAGCTCATTTTAGCATACTGAATATTTTAGATATTGTTTTGGGAACTCTTATGGAATCTACTATAAATAGATATGGGTGCCAAGGTGGAAAGGATCTCCTACGGGGAGAGGATAGTACTGAGACCTGATCCGTTGCCATCTGATCGACCATATGAGAAAGGTTGGTTCATTCTGTTTTTTGTTATAACTGGTGTGTTAATGCTAGTAGGTGCTAATATGCAATTAATATTTTCCTCATATTAGAACTACTTGGACGTCGTGATCCATACTATGATAGAAGAGGTGATTCCTACATGGACCAGCGGGAGTATGGAAGAGATCGGGACAGAGAAACGTTCCGAGACAGGCCGCCCCTGGATTATGACAGGGATCGACTTGAAAGAGAGCGCTACTCCAGAGATGAGAGGTGTGAATACGTTTGCATGCATTTCTACAGTATACTTCTGTTTGTTGGGGTTTGCAGTGTCCGGCGTCTTCAGCTTTCAGCTTCCTCTGGTTGTGGTGTTAATTTGGCCCTATCTCCTTTCTTTAGGCCGCCCCCAGGCCCACCTCGTCCTGCTTACCGCGATCGAGAGAGGGATGTAAGAGAGCACTCGAGTCGCTCCAGCCGAGATCGGGAGCCGTATAACCGCCCAGGCTATGAGCGATCTTCATATGAAAGAAGTCTTGAGCGCTATGACCATGGGGCTTCAAGTTACGGAAGTGAGTTGAGGAGGATTTGTTTTTTAAGCTGTAAAAGCAGGAAGTGAGCTAAACCCCTGAAACATGCTGTATGCTGTTTGTTTTCAGATGACAGGAGGAGTTACCCTGATGAGCCTCCTCCAGCTCCTTCTGTTTCCCAGCGTGTGGAGAAGAAACCCGAGACCAAGAACGTTGATGATATTTTGAAACCACCTGGACGAGCGAATCGTCCTGATAGGGTACGAAACTTAACTGTTATAAATTATCACATTTAAAATTTATATCCAGAATTTATATATATCTGTAAAGCTGCTTTCTGACAATGTCCTTTCTAAAAGTGCCATACAAATAAAACTGAATTAAATCTAACTTTGTCTGCATAACGTCTGATCAGTCATTGTAGCCAGATATTTATTTATCTTATTTATTTCAGATCGTGATAATAATGCGAGGGTTACCGGGAAGTGGGAAGAGCCATCTGGCAAAGCTCATCCGGGTGAGAACACACACACCTACACACAGCTGTGTTAGTGCCCCACTACCTGGTGATGTTTTAGACTGAATGACACATGACCACATGACCATAATGAGTGATGGATGTCTGTTCCAGGATAAGGAGGTGGAGTTTGGAGGAGCTCCACCCAGAGTGCTTGGCCTCGATGACTATTTCATGACTGAAGTGGAGAAAGAAGAGAAAGACCCTGATACAGGGAAACGTATTAAAACTAAGGTCAGGATTTAAACATGCTTTAGATTTTCACAGAGGAACAGAATTAAACATGCATGCTACATGTGGTTAAAAGCGTTTATCAAAATACTGCCGTTATTTTTCATTTCCTATTGTAAAAATGAGCATTGTGTAGAACCCTAACCCTGCTTCCACACTAGCAATCAACAGGTGACTGCTATTTCCTAGGGCGTGGCACAGAGCCGTAATTTCATTGACGATGATATTTGAATTGCGATTTTCAGAATTCTATACAAATTATGAATGATATGGTAAAGCAAGTCCAAACAATTTGCTCGATTGATTCCTCTGACCAGTCCTATGGCAGTGGGAGAGAACGGAAGGAAACAGGAAGGGTATCAGAGGGGTTGAGAAGGAGAATGAGGAGAGAGACTGAGAGGAATCAGGAGGGGAAATCATTGGGAATGAGAAGGGAATCTGGGGAAATAAGGAGGCTGTCGGGGAAATGAGGAAGGAAACTTGGTGAATGAAGAGGGATTTGGGGGAATGTTGAAGGAATCAAGGAGAATGAGGAGGGAATCATGGGTAATAAGAAGGAGGGAAAGCTGCCTTCATATGGTTAATGGATGCTTCTTTATTTCCCAGTGAAGCACAGTGCTAATACTAGTTAATGCTAATTAATTAATTTTACTTAGTTATGTTAGCAATGTAAGTTAGCTAGTCTTCTCTATATAGTTGTCTGCCTAACATTTTTCCCACTACTAATGTGTAAACGGAGGTTACCTAATCTGTTAAGATAATTGTGTCTGTGGGTTAATCTGTGATTATTAAAACCAAAGTTTTATTTGTTATCAAAAGTATTTGCGAACCGCTGAATATGAGTACCACAGAGAGATAAAGTTGGGAAACTGAGCTACGTGGCTCTAGGATGTTTAAAATTTAGTACTCCAGTGGTCAGTTGCAGTGATGGGAGCATTCTAGATCGGCCAAGAGTAAAGTAGATTAGCTGTTTTTATCACAGACGATGTTTAGCCCATTCAGGGGGAATAACTGTATACAATAAAAATGGCAGTGTGTAAACGTGAAGTAGGAAGCAGGACACCGGCACCATTCCCTGCCTGTACACACACACAGACACACACACATCCGTGATCAGGCAGTAACTCGGGCATGAAGAGTGTTTGCTGATCATCTAAATGATGTTTAGGTCCTTGAGTATGAGTATGAGCCAGAGATGGAGGACACCTACAGGAACAGCATGCTGAAGACCTTCAGGAAGACGCTGGACGACGGCTTTTTCCCCTTCATCATCCTCGACGCCATCAATGAGAAAGTGAAGTACTTCGACCAGTTCTGGAGTGCAGCCAAGACCAAAGGGTTCGAGGTGAGCTGTCTGTCACTCACTAAGAATGTACACAGCTTCCTGTCTCAGGAACTGTCTCACTGCAATACCTATCACCTCTCCCACAGGTGTACGTGGCCGAAGTCTCTGCTGACCATCAGACCTGTGCCAAGAGGAACATCCACGGACGCAAGTTGAAGGACATCACAAAGGTCTTTATTTACTCTTTACATAACTTGTACTGTTGGGACGGAATCTGGAAGGAATGTAAAGGGAATTGTGGGAATATAGCGGCAGTCAAGATCAAGGAAATTGGTTATATGAAGGGATAATGAGGGAAGCAGGAGAAATAAAGAAGGAATTGGGAATGAGGAGGTGAAGTGAAGGGGGATTGTTGGAATGACAAGGGAAGTGCAGGCAATCGGGATCAGGGAATTTGAGGATACAGGGTAATAAGGGGTGTGTGGAGGGGTAGTGAGGGGTGTGTTGAGGGGTAGTGAGGGGTGTGTTGAGGGGGAATAAGGGGTGTGTTGAGGGGGAATAATGGGGTGTGTTGGGTAGTGAGGGGTGTGTTGAGGGGGAATAAGAGGGTGTGTTGAGGGGGAATAAGGGGTGTGTTGAGGGATAGTGAGGGGTGTGTTGGGTAGTGAGGGGTGTGTTGGGTAGTGAGGGGTGTGTTGAGGAGGCATAATGGGGTGCGTTGGGTAGTGAGGAGTGTGTTGAGGAGGAATAATGGGGTGCGTTGGGTAGTGAGGGGTGTGTTGAGGAGGAATAATGGGGTGCGTTGGGTAGTGAGGGGTGTGTTGAGGAGGAATAATGGGGTGTGTTGGCTAGTGAGGGGTGTGTTGGCTAGTGAGGGGTGTGTTGGCTAGTGAGGGGTGTGTTGGCTAGTGAGGGGTGTGTTGGCTAGTGAGGGGTGTGTTGAGGAGGCATAATGGGGTGCGTTGTGTAGTGAGGGGTGTGTTGAGTAGTGAGGGGTGTGTTGAGGGATAGTGAGGGGTGCGTTGGGTAGTGAGGGGTGTGTTGAGGAGGAATAATGGGGTGCGTTGGGTAGTGAGGGGTGTGTTGAGGAGGAATAATGGGGTGCGTTGGGTAGTGAGGGGTGTGTTGAGGAGGCATAATGGGGTGCGTTGGGTAGTGAGGGGTGTGTTGGGTAGTGAGGGGTGTGTTGAGGAGGCATAATGGGGTGCGTTGGGTAGTGAGGGGTGTGTTGGGTAGTGAGGGGTGTGTTGAGGAGGAATAATGGGGTGCGTTGGGTAGTGAGGGGTGTGTTGAGGAGGAATAATGGGGTGCGTTGGGTAGTGAGGGGTGTGTTGAGGGGGAATAATGGGGTGTGTTGGGTAGTGAGGGGTGTGTTGAGGAGGAATAATGGGGTGCGTTGGGTAGTGAGGGGTGTGTTGAGGGATAGTGAGGGGTGCGTTGGGTAGTGAGGGGTGTGTTGAGGAGGAATAATGGGGTGCGTTGGGTAGTGAGGGGTGTGTTGAGGAGGAATAATGGGGTGCGTTGGGTAGTGAGGGGTGTGTTGAGGAGGAATAATGGGGTGTGTTGGGTAGTGAGGGGTGTGTTGAGGGATAGTGAGGGGTGCGTTGGGTAGTGAGGGGTGTGTTGAGGAGGAATAATGGGGTGTGTTGGGTAGTGAGGGGTGTGTTGAGGGATAGTGAGGGGTGTGTTGGGTAGTGAGGGGTGTGTTGAGGAGGAATAATGGGGTGCGTTGGGTAGTGAGGGGTGCGTTGAGGGATAGTGAGGGGTGTGTTGGGTAGTGAGGGGTGTGTTGAGGAGGAATAATGGGGTGCGTTGGGTAGTGAGGGGTGCGTTGGGTAGTGAGGGGTGCGTTGGGTAGTGAGGGGTGTGTTGGGTAGTGAGGGGTGTGTTGAGGAGGAATAATGGGGTGCGTTGGGTAGTGAGGGGTGTGTTGAGGAGGAATAATGGGGTGCATTGGGTAGTGAGGGGTGCGTTGGGTAGTGAGGGGTGCGTTGGGTAGTGAGGGGTGTGTTGGGTAGTGAGGGGTGTGTTGAGGAGGAATAATGGGGTGCGTTGGGTAGTGAGGGGTGTGTTGAGGAGGAATAATGGGGTGCGTTGGGTAGTGAGGGGTGTGTTGGGTAGTGAGGGGTGTGTTGAGGAGGAATAATGGGGTGCGTTGGGTAGTGAGGGGTGTGTTGGCTAGTGAGGGGTGTGTTGGGTAGTGAGGGGTGTGTTGAGGAGGAATAATGGGGTGCGTTGGGTAGTGAGGGGTGCGTTGGGTAGTGAGGGGTGTGTTGGGTAGTGAGGGGTGTGTTGAGGAGGAATAATGGGGTGTGTTGGGTAGTGAGGGGTGTGTTGAGGAGGAATAATGGGGTGCGTTGGGTAGTGAGGGGTGTGTTGAGGAGGAATAATGGGGTGCGTTGGGTAGTGAGGGGTGTGTTGGGTAGTGAGGGGTGTGTTGAGGAGGCATAATGGGGTGCGTTGGGTAGTGAGGGGTGTGTTGAGGAGGAATAATGGGGTGTGTTGGGTAGTGAGGGGTGTGTTGAGGAGGAATAATGGGGTGCGTTGGGTAGTGAGGGGTGTGTTGGGTAGTGAGGGGTGTGTTGAGGAGGAATAATGGGGTGCGTTGGGTAGTGAGGGGTGTGTTGAGGAGGAATAATGGGGTGCGTTGGGTAGTGAGGGGTGCGTTGGGTAGTGAGGGGTGTGTTGGGTAGTGAGGGGTGTGTTGAGGAGGAATAATGGGGTGCGTTGGGTAGTGAGGGGTGTGTTGAGGAGGAATAATGGGGTGCGTTGGGTAGTGAGGGGTGTGTTGGGTAGTGAGGGGTGTGTTGAGGAGGAATAATGGGGTGCGTTGGGTAGTGAGGGGTGTGTTGAGGAGGAATAAGAGGGTATATTGAGGGGTAGTAGTGAGGGAGGCATCAGGAGGCCAGTGGTGTAAGTGAACAGTCGAATGCGTCGTAACTGTGCTGTGTGTTTCACTGTGGTTGCACAGCTGGCGAACAGCTGGGAGTCGGCCCCGGTGCACATGGCGCGCCTGGACCTCCGCTCACTGCTGCAGGACGCCGCCATTGAGGAGGTGTGTACTGTACACTGCACTGTCCCGCTGATTTATTTACATTGTGCTGGTGGTGATCTCTCATTATGCTGGTGGTGTCTGTGTCTCAGGTGGAGATGGAGGACTTCAACCCATCTGAGATGGATGCTGCAGCTGAGGAGAAAAAGGAGGAAGAGGAGGAGGCAGATCTGGTAGGACTTTAATATTTCTGCATGTTTTCTCTCTAAACACTGTGTATGTTCTCTCTCCAGTCTCCGTAAGCCTCTGATTTAGGGTTTTTACTTTTTAATGTTCAAACCCTTAGCTGTTGCCTGGATGGTGCTTCAGTGAAGTGTTTTGTAGAGAATATTGTTAATTAAACAATGTTTATATCAAATTTTGCTAATGCACTATTTTTAAATAATTTGTTAAAGTTCACTAATTAAATATTTTGTTCCAGTTGTCCTTGTTTTTATGAATTAATTTTTTGTGATGTTTTGGCCTTTATCAGTGATTTACTGCTTTTAATTTAAAAACAAATATTAAATACAGACAAAATAATTTTAAGACCGTAATAATTTACTGCTCGGACTTTAAAGTGTCTGTGAGTGAAGACATCAGAGTCTTGAGTTTTAAAACAGGGTCAGAGTTGTGTTTAAAATAAACATTCAGGTATACATTTAAACTCTACTCTATACTCCATATTAAATGCTTTAATATACACTGTACAGTCAGACATTATGTCTGCAGGCACTCTGGTGTTTTTCAGGGTTTATAAAGCTCAGATGCATCCTAATTAGCTTTTATACACACTATTTTTTTTAAATGCAGTTAATAATAAACACAATACCTGAAAACACAGGTAATTACAGTCCTCCTTTCTGAGTGTGTAGCTATTATTGAGTTATATTCTGTGTGTAATATTTACCCTGAATTGATGAACACTAAATGCACAGTAAAGATAATAAAGATTAAGGCAGTAAAGATAATGTCTACAGTAAAGATATATCTACAGGAAAACCACTAATGTCTATTAATGTCAATACAGTAAAGGTAGTTATATGTCTAATGTCTGGGCTTCCGTTTGGAAGGTTGTGAGTTCAGTTCCCAGCACTGCCAAGCTGCCACTGCTGGGCCCTTAACCCTCAGCTGCTCAGGCGTATAAATGACAGAAATGTAAGTCATTCTGGATAATGGCGTCTGCTAAATGACATAAGTGTAAAGCTGCTAATGTGTACAGTAGAGCTGCCAATGTCTGCAGTGAAGGTAGTGACTGCTACAGTAAAGGTAATAACTGCTATATTAAATATAACATCTATACTAAAATTATTATTTTTTGTATTAAACATAATGGTATCTGTAGTAAATGATATGTATACAGTGAGAGTGTCTGTAGTGTATATATCATGTATAGTAAAGTGAGTAATGTCTCACCACAGTTTTATGTGCTAATAACAGCTAATAAGAATGTGTGTGCGTGTGCGCGCGCGCGTGTGTGCGTGTGTGCGTGTGCGCGTGTGTGTGCATGTGCGCGTGTGCGTGTGTGTGTGCGTGTGTGTGCGTGTGTGTGCGTGTAGTGGGTAAATACTGTCACTGTATATTGTCTCTGTGATTAAAAGCATGTGTTGATATAAACTTTACATACTGTGGAAGTAATGTCTAGCATAAAGCTAGCATTGTTAACAGTGAAAGTAGTAATGTGTACGGTAAACCTGGTAATGTCTACAGTAGAGCTAGTAATGTCTACAGTAGAGCTAGTAATGTGTATGGTAAACCTGGTAATGTCTACAGTAGAGCTAGTAATGTCTTCAGTAGAGCTAGTAATGTGTATGGTAAACCTGGTAATGTCTACAGTAGAGCTAGTAATGTCTACAGTAGAGCTAGTAATGTCTACAGTAGAGCTAGTAATGTGTACGGTAAACCTGGTAATGTCTACAGTAGAGCTAGTAATGTCTACAGTAGAGCTAGTAATGTCTACAGTAGAGCTAGTAATGTGTACGGTAAACCTGGTAATGTCTACAGTAGAGCTAGTAATGTCTACAGTAGAGCTAGTAATGTCTTCAGTAGAGCTAGTAATGTGTATGGTAAACCTGGTAATGTCTACAGTAGAACTAGCAAAATCTGCAGTAGAGCTAGTAATGTGTACAGTAAACCTGGTAATGTCTACAGTAGAACTAGCAAAATCTGCAGTAGAGCTAGTAATGTGTACAGTAAACCTGGTAATGTCTACAGTAGCGCTAGTAATGTCTACAGTAGAGCTAGTAATGTGTAGAGTAAACCTGGTAATGTCTACAGTAGCGCTAGTAATGTCTACAGTAGCGCTAGTAATGTGTATGGTAAACCTGGTAATGTCTACAGTAGAGCTAGTAATGTCTACAGTAGAGCTAGTAATGTGTACGGTAAACCTGGTAATGTCAACAGTAGCGCTAGTAATGTCAACAGTAGCGCTAGTAATGTCTACAGTACCGCTAGTAATGTCTACGGTAAACCTGGTAATGTCTACAGTAAACCTTGCAATGTTTACATTTAAACTTTGTAATGTCTACAGTAAACTTTGTAATGTCTATATTAAAGGCTGTAATGTCTGAAGTAAAGCTAATAATGTGTACATCAAAGCTAGTAATGTTTAAATTAAAGCTAGCTGTGTCATAAGTAATTCTAGTAACGTTTACAGTAAAACTAGTAGTGTCTACAGTGAAGGCAGTAATGTCTACTGTAAACCTAATGTCTGCATTAAAAGTCGTAATGTTTAGTAAAGCAAGTAATGTCTACAGTGAGGGTAGTAATGTGTACAGTAAATGCCTTTAATAAATCTAATAATGTCTGCATTAAAGCTAATTGTGTCTATAGTACAGCTAGTAATGTCTAAATTAAAGGTAGTAATACCTATAGTAAACCTAGTAATGTCTTTAATAAATCTAATCATATCCATATTAAAGCTAGTTGTGTCTGTAGTAAATCTAGTAAAGCTAGTAATGTCTACACTGAGGGTAGTAATGTGTACAGTAAATCTAGTAATGTCTTTAATAAATCTAATAATATCCATGTTAAAGCTAGTAATGTCTACAGTAAATCTAGTTATGTCTATAGTAAATCTAGCAATGTCTACAGTAAACGTAATAATGTTTACAGTAAAGCTGGTAATGTCTACAGTGAAGGCAGTAGTACCTATAATAAATCTAATAATGTCCACAGTAAAGCTAGTAATGTATATAGTAACAGTAGTAATATCAATAGTCATAGTAAATCTAATAATGTCTACAGTAAACCTAATAATGTTTACAGTAAAGGCACTAATGTTTGCATTAAAACTAGTCTATGGTGATGCTAGTAGTGTTTATAGTAAAGATAGTAATGTATAATGTTAATATTGTCCACAGTAAAGCTAGTAATGACTTTTCATTACGGCTATTTATATCTATAGTCTTTATATTTAAATGTAAAGTAAAATGTAAATGAACAAATGTAAAGTAAAACTAGTAAAGTCACATTAACTTCAAGTTCAACATTTGTATGTGCTTATAACAGTAAAACATATGAGAATGTGTGTGTAAGAGTTTGTAATATATACTGTCACTGAATATTGTCTCTGTGATGAACAGCATGTGCCAATATGAACTTTACATTTTGCGATAATTATGTAACCGTGGTGTTACAACAGCCTTCTCATCAGAAGAGTCAAGGAACCTCGGCCTCAACTAATTTCTACTCAGTGTACTCTCGTTGCCGGATATCATTGCCATATTCATCATGTTTCAGTTACCTGGTGCTTATATGTCTAAATAATTAACCTAGTTCTGCTTCGTAATGAATATTGCAATGATATCGTTTAGCTGATTATCTGCACATACTGTACACCTTTAGTGCTGTGCACACATGGAAACTGAAAGCTGCAGCACTGACTGTGAGCTAAACTCGTTTTATTGCCTCATTACTGTCTCGCATGTTCTGTGAGTACACACACACAGCATTAGACATGATCACAGATAATCTTGTGGTTAACGATTATTTCTTTTAAAACCATCATTTTCATCTTGTGCTCCTCTTCATGCAAAGAGCCATCATCCCTCGCTCCATCTCTCTCTCTCTCTCTCTCTCTCTCTCTCTCTCTCTCTCTCTCTCTCTCTCTCTGTTCCTCTTGTCCCTCTCTCCCATGGCTGATCATTAACGGCTGGAGTGTCTTTCTGTAATATAGGGATACCTTCCCAAAAGCAAATGGGAGATGGACACATCCGAGGCCAAACTGGGTGCGTATTCTGTTTATACAAAATAAATATTACTTTCTTATTTATTCATTTTTAATGTTTTTTTTTTTGACTAGGGTTGGGTGATGCTCTCAGTACATTTTTTCACCTTTTAGTGGTATTTGCAGTAGCAGACATAATTTGTTGTAAATGTTCAAAAAAATGAGCTTCTTGTGGAGTCGCTCAGTGTTTATAGACCGAACAGTCAGTTACTCATGATATCGATGCCACGGTATCGCATCGCCCAGCCCTGGCTCTGAGTTCTACTTTAGAATCTCTGTAATATCAATGGGACCATTACAGCATCATGCATACAGTCTTAAAATTGAGTGATTATACAAATAGCATTTGCCATGATGATGACCTCAGTGACTTTTTCCTTCATACAGATAAGCTGGATGGTTTAGCTGGAGGAGGGAAGAGGAAGCGAGACATCTCAGCTATGGAGGACTTCTTACAGCTGCCAGATGATTACGCCAGCCGCATGTCCCAACCGGGGAAAAAAAGGGTAAATATAACGCAAAATGTCTGGCTCAATTTTTATTCTATGCTTAGTCACAGTTTTATTATCCTAGACTTGTAATGATCACCAATGACATGTGAATTGATTAGTGTTTTTGGTATTGTATTTATTCGTTGTTGTGTGTGTGTGTGTGTGTGGTAGGTGCGCTGGGCCGATCTGGAGGAGCAGAAGGACGCCGATCGGAAGCGAGCGATCGGGTTTGTAGTGGGACAGACAGACTGGGAGAAGATCACTGATGAGAGCGGACAGTTAGCTCAGCGCGCGCTCAATCGCACTAAATACTTTTAGAGCCGTTTATACTCGCCCTTTGTACACACAACACACGGTAAGTACATGTGTGAACATGTCCCCATTACTTTCCCTTAGACAAAAGTCTGCTGTCTGCATCACTAGGGCTGGGACGATATATCAGTGTGACCCAGCAGGCTGAAATAGTTGTATTATTATCGCTTACTGCAGTTGTAGAGACGATGAGATACGACAGCCAGTGTTAGGACAAAATATCAGTTTATCAATACACTATGATAATCTGTAGTTATTCTGTATCAGCGTAATATAATGCGATATTCTGTTGTTCACAGACGCAGTGGCATCAGTGACATAATGTTGCTCATTTGCATACGGTTCGCATGCTGTGTTTAATATTAAACAGATCAGATAACTATAACTGTAATCACTGTAACACACGCTGTGGGTGTGACAATAATTAGTTTCACAATATACACCATGATGTTTGACACATAACCATGATCAACTTTAAACTTCAGTTTATATGTGATATTTGATTTTGTTTTTGTATTTACAGTGTATTAATTTGTAGGGTTTAGCGAGAGGTGAATGAAGGTACAGATGGACAGCTGACACCAATAGACACACATATTGATGTGTTGGATGTATAATTGGGGCCAGACGAATAAACAGACAGAAGAATAAAGATACAAATGAGTAAATAGACAGATATACAGATGGTAAAATTCGCTAGTGGGCTGACATTTGTGGACAGCTAATGGGTCAAGATGTTTATCTTGTCATTGGAAGTTAGGGGTGTTTTAAGTGTTACAAGTGTTAGGGGAGTTAGCATTAACGGGAGTTGGAGTGTTACAGGAATTGTGAGTGTGACTGCTGTTTCAAGAGTTATGGGGTTTAGGGGTCTTAGAGGTATTACATGTGTTACAGGTGTTACAGGATTTACTGGAGTTAGGGGTGTTACAGGAGTTAGGCGTGTTACAGGTGTCATGGGAGTTAGGGGTTTTATGAGTGTTACAGCAGCTATAGGAGTGACGAGACTTAGGGGTGTTACAGGTGGTATGAGTGTTATGGGAGTTAGGGGTGTTACAGGTGGTATGGGAGTTAGGGGTGTTACAGGTGGTATGAGTGTTCTGGGAGTTATGAGTGTTACAGGTGGTATGAGTGTTCTGGGAGTTAGGGGTGTTACAGGTGGTATGGGAGTTAGGGGTGTTACAGGTGGTATGAGTGTTCTGGGAGTTATGAGTGTTACAGGTGGTATGGGAGTTAGGGGTGTTACAGGTGGTATGAGTGTTCTGGGAGTTATGAGTGTTACAGGTGGTATGAGTGTTCTGGGAGTTATGAGTGTTACAGGTGGTATGAGTGTTCTGGGAGTTATGAGTGTTACAGGTGGTATGAGTGTTCTGGGAGTTATGAGTGTTACAGGTGGTATGAGTGTTCTGGGAGTTATGAGTGTTACAGGTGGTATGAGTGTTCTGGGAGTTATGAGTGTTACAGGTGGTATGAGTGTTATGGTAGTTAGGGGTGTTACAGGTGGTATGAGTGTTATGGTAGTTAGGGGTGTTACAGGTGGTATGAGTGTTATGGGAGTTAGGGGTGTTACAGGTGGTATGGGAGTTAGGGATGTTACAGGTGGTATGGGAGTTAGGGGTGTTACAGGTGGTATGAGTGTTCTGGGAGTTATGAGTGTTACAGGTGGTATGGGAGTTAGGGGTGTTACAGGTGGTATGGGAGTTAGGGGTGTTACAGGTGGTATGGGAGTTAGGGGTGTTACAGGTGGTATGAGTGTTCTGGGAGTTATGAGTGTTACAGGTGGTATGAGTGTTATGGTAGTTAGGGGTGTTACAGGTGGTATGGGTGTTCTGGGAGTTAGGGATGTTACAGGTGTTATGGGAGTTAGGGGTGTTACAGGTGGTATGGGAGTTAGGGGTGTTACAGGTGGTATGAGTGTTCTGGGAGTTAGGGGTGTTACAGGTGGTATGGGAGTTAGGGGTGTTACAGGTGGTATGAGTGTTCTGGGAGTTATGAGTGTTACAGGTGGTATGAGTGTTATGGTAGTTAGGGGTGTTACAGGTGGTATGGGTGTTCTGGGAGTTAGGGATGTTACAGGTGTTATGGGAGTTAGGGGTGTTACAGGTGGTATGAGTGTTCTGGGAGTTAGGGATGTTACAGGTGATATGGGAGTTAGGGTGTTACAGGTGGTATGAGTGTTCTGGGAGTTAGGGATGTTACAGGTGTTATGAGTGTTCTGGGTGTTATGAGTGTTACAGGTGGTATGAGTGTTATGGGAGTTAGGGGTGTTACAGGTGGTATGAGTGTTATGGTAGTTAGGGGTGTTACAGGTGGTATGGGTGTTCTGGGAGTTAGGGATGTTACAGGTGTTATGGGAGTTAGGGGTGTTACAGGTGGTATGAGTGTTCTGGTAGTTAGGGGTGTTACAGGTGGTATGGGTGTTCTGGGAGTTAGGGATGTTACAGGTGTTATGGGAGTTAGGGGTGTTACAGGTGGTATGAGTGTTATGGTAGTTAGGGGTGTTACAGGTGTTATGGGAGTTAGGGTGTTACAGGTGGTATGAGTGTTCTGGGAGTTAGGGGTGTTACAGGTGGTATGGGAGTTAGGGGTGTTACAGGTGGTATGGGAGTTAGGGGTGTTACAGGTGGTATGGGAGTTAGGGGTGTTACAGGTGGTATGAGTGTTCTGGGAGTTATGAGTGTTACAGGTGGTATGAGTGTTCTGGGAGTTAGGGATGTTACAGGTGTTATGGGAGTTAGGGGTGTTACAGGTGGTATGGGTGTTCTGGGAGTTAGGGATGTTACAGGTGTTATGGGAGTTAGGGGTGTTACAGGTGGTATGAGTGTTATGGTAGTTAGGGGTGTTACAGGTGGTATGGGTGTTCTGGGAGTTAGGGATGTTACAGGTGTTATGGGAGTTAGGGGTGTTACAGGTGGTATGAGTGTTCTGGTAGTTAGGGGTGTTACAGGTGGTATGGGTGTTCTGGGAGTTAGGGATGTTACAAGTGTTATGGTAGTTAGGGGTGTTACAGGTGGTATGAGTGTTCTGGTAGTTAGGGGTGTTACAGGTGGTATGGGTGTTCTGGGAGTTAGGGATGTTACAGGTGTTATGGGAGTTAGGGGTGTTACAGGTGGTATGAGTGTTCTGGTAGTTAGGGGTGTTACAGGTGGTATGGGTGTTCTGGGAGTTAGGGATGTTACAGGTGTTATGGGAGTTAGGGGTGTTACAGGTGGTATGAGTGTTCTGGTAGTTAGGGGTGTTACAGGTGGTATGGGTGTTCTGGGAGTTAGGGATGTTACAGGTGTTATGGGAGTTAGGGGTGTTACAGGTGGTATGGGTGTTCTGGGAGTTAGGGATGTTACAGGTGTTATGGGAGTTAGGGGTGTTACAGGTGGTATGAGTGTTATGGGAGTTAGGGGTGTTACAGGTGGTATGAGTGTTCTGGGAGTTAGGGGTGTTACAGGTGTTATGGGAGTTAGGGATGTTAGGTGTGTTACAGGTGGTATGAGTGTTATGGTAGTTAGGGGTGTTACAGGTGGTATGGGTGTTCTGGGAGTTAGGGATGTTACAGGTGTTATGGGAGTTAGGGGTGTTACAGGTGGTATGAGTGTTATGGGAGTTAGGGGTGTTACAGGTGGTATGAGTGTTCTGGGAGTTAGGGATGTTACAGGTGTTATGGGAGTTAGGGTGTTACAGGTGGTATGAGTGTTATGGGAGTTAGGGGTGTTACAGGTGGTATGAGTGTTATGGGAGTTAGGGGTGTTACAGGTGGTATGAGTGTTATGGGAGTTAGGGTGTTACAGGTGGTATGAGTGTTCTGGGAGTTAGGGGTGTTACAGGTGTTATGGGAGTTAGGGTGTTACAGGTGGTATGAGTGTTATGGGAGTTAGGGATGTTACAGGTGTTATGGGAGTTAGGGTGTTACAGGTGGTATGAGTGTTATGGGAGTTAGGGGTGTTACAGGTGGTATGAGTGTTATGGGAGTTAGGGGTGTTACAGGTATTATGAGTGTTATGGGAGTTAGGGGTGTTACAGGTGGTATGAGTGTTATGGGAGTTAGGGGTGTTACAGGTATTATGAGTGTTATGGGAGTTAGGGGTGTTACAGGTGGTATGAGTGTTATGGGAGTTAGGGGTGTTACAGGTATTATGAGTGTTATGGGAGTTAGGGGTTTTACAGGTGGTATGAGTGTTATGGGAGTTAGGGGTGTTACAGGTGGTATGAGTGTTATGGGAGTTAGGGGTGTTACAGGTGGTATGAGTGTTATGGGAGTTAGGGGTGTTACAGGTGGTATGAGTGTTATGGGAGTTAGGGGTGTTACAGGTGGTATGAGTGTTATGGGAGTTAGGGGTGTTACAGGTGGTATGAGTGTTACAGGTGTTATGGGAGTTAGGGATGTTACAGGTGTTATGGGAGTTAGGGTGTTACAGGTGGTATGAGTGTTACAGGTGTTATGGGAGTTAGGGATGTTACAGGTGTTATGGGAGTTAGGGTGTTACAGGTGGTATGAGTGTTACAGGTGTTATGGGAGTTAGGGTGTTACAGGTGGTATGAGTGTTATGGGAGTTAGGGGTGTTACAGGTATTATGGGAGTTAGGGGCAGTTATAAGTGTTACAGGTGATATGAGTGTTATGGGAGTTAGGGGTGTTACAGGTGTAACAGGTGTTATAGGTGTTATGGGAGTTAGGGGTGTTACAGGTATTATGGGAGCTAGGGGTGTTACAGGTGGTATGAGTGTTATGGGAGTTAGGTGTGTTACAGGTGTTATGGGAGTTAGGGGCAGTTATAAGTGTTACAGGTGTTATGGGAGTTAGGGGCAGTTATAAGTGTTACAGGTATTATGGGAGTTAGGGGTGTTACAGGTGTTATAAGTGTGTTACAGGTATTATGGGAGTTAGGGGTGTTACAGGTGTTATAAGTGTGTTACAGGTATTATGGGAGTTAGGGGCAGTTACAGGTGTTATGAGCATTACGTGAGTTACAGTGTTACAAGTGTTCTAAGTATTAAAGGTGTTAATCTTATTGTGTGTGTTTCAGGTTCTTCTCGGCGGTGGTTGCGATGGGGAGGAGCTCCACGGTGTGATTAATTATCTGTGCAGATTAGGCCACGCCCCTCTCTGACAGTCCTCCCCCTGCAGTATCTTAAATGTTTTCTTAGTCTGAATGTTAATTTTTTTTAGTTTTTTATGTTACTCAGGTGATGTCCTGCAGTTATTGATGTTTATTTGATGCGAGGTGTTAGCCTGACGTGCTTATGTTTTTTAATCACTATTTTCCATGTGTTCTTCTCAGACTGTACTCTCTCGTACACACACACACACACACACCAATAAACAGCACAGTAAACAGTATGACACACACTAGGCTCTGAGCTCGTTATTCTCTCACTCCCGCTTTCAGCTGTCTGGATCTGCGATGTGGAGGTGGTACAGGTAAGATCATAACACGCTAATAACTTCTTTCTGAAATGACCTGGTGAAAGATCCTGGTGAATATTGCGTAAAATATTTAAAATGTATGATTCAAACTCCAGAATTCTAATAAAATCCAGTAAAGACTGAATGAAAAACACGTGAATGGGATAAAGCTGTGATTAAACAGCAGATAGGTGAGTGGGTCGCTAAAGGTGATCATGTACTACAAACACAAATACTAAAAATAATCAGATGAAGAACCACCGGTGAACACGCAGTCGTAAAAAGAGAATTCTGTACTCTGTAAATGAAGCAGATCGGTAACGGCGGTGAAAGAGTGACAGATACGGTAGAGAGAGGAGTAGTCTGTAGTGATGGTTTGTTTTCTACAGACTTGTTAACCTTTACGCGTTTTCTCACAGGAGCGCTGCATTTTATCGGAGTATGCTGCTGCGAGTGATCACTCAAAAATACACCACCGCTTTGTTTTCCCGCAGTAAAAACAGCAGAGGAGCCAAGCGACTTATGAATCTGGAATGGCGGACAGTTTGTTGGTGTTCTGAACTCCAATATTAACTGACCCCCTGGAAGCCCCGCCCCCGTCCTCTCACCTCACGTTAGTAATGTTTCTCGACTCTACTTTTCCACTTGAAAGATGCGCTGGCACGGCGTCCTCACTTCCTGTCACGGTAAATGGAGAATGTTTTGAGGTCAATAATGCGAAGTAAAATCCACGTGTTCCACGTCGCTAACGTCACTCGTATATATCAGGTACATTAGCTTTATTTCTGAAGCGCTGATTTCAGCTGAAAATGGTGAAAAACTGCACATTTTCAGCTGAAAGAGAAACAAATAGCTGAGCATTCTGACAGGAAAGAGATTAAATAGGCCTACAGTGAAGTGTCGAATGTAACACTTTACAAATCATTTTTAAAGGTAATGATAACGCCGTCGGTCAGTGCGGATGCGTTCAAGCAGTCTGAGCAGCAGATCAACAGTGAAAATATCAGCCATGTGGAAATGTTTCAGGGCTTCTGTGAGGGACGTTAGAAAAGAGACTGGCAAAAGGATTATATAGAAAACATCCTGTTAATGTTTTAATGTTTACTTTATTGGGGTATGTGTTGATTTTCCTCAGATGTGTTCATGCTGCTGCTTCCACAGACTGCCAGCAAACGCACACATTATAACCAGGTAATAGCTGGAGCATTACCAGATATTACCAGGATGTTGTTAAAAGCTGCTAACTCATGTTGGGTTTAATGTTTCAGTGCTGTATACGGTTTCATTGCGTTGTCAGTCAGGTGAATAATTCACACTTCACACACCATGTGTGTGTTCATGTGTATTCCGTGAACATGAGTGTAATCAACATCCCTTTATCTCTCACTCAGAACTACAGTCTCCAACTGTTTTTCATCATTATAGATGTACTGTGGAAAAATCCTCTGAATTGCTGATCGTACACTTGTAAGATTTTTTAAATTCCATCATCATAGCTCAGGAGTGTTTAGTGTTGAACACAGAGGTCGGGCGTGGCCGTGCACCTGTGATCACCTGCTTCATCACTTCACCTTCGTTGATGATCAGGTGTAAAGCTGCGGTCACGCCAACCCTGTGGATCACGCTCAACACTCGTGTTATAGACGCGTGTATGTGTATATTTGCAGTATATATGATTAAATATGTATTAACTGATCACTCACACATCAGCAGCAGCTGTGTTGGTGCTCTGGACCTGTTAAAACATGTACACTACACACAGAGTGAGTGTAACAGCAGTGGTGGTGTTTAACTGCGGTGTGTGTGTGTGTGTGTGTGTTTAAGAAACAACAAAGCAACCAGAGGGCTTTTCATTTTCAACACGAACAGGTGATTTAAATGCTGTGTCCCAAAGCGCACACCAGCATATTACACAGTCTGCTGAAATAGTAAGGTGGGCAGTGTACAGTTTTGACACACTGTTTAGTGCACAGGTGTGTGGTTTGGGACACAGCCAGAATATTCTCTTCACTGTTGGAGTCGAGTGACGAAAACTGCTCGTGTCTTTAATCACAGAGGAAATGAGTAAATATTTTATCACGGACACCTTGTGAAAATCAACACAAACATCTCAAGAGAAACAAATCTGGAGAAAGTTTTGACTTGACAATAAAAAAAAAATATATGAAATTAAATTCAATTGAATAATTGATTGAATAAAAATTCTGGGGCAGTGAAGAATGATAAATTGTTGAATAATTATTTGCTATTAAATAGGATAAAACTCAAAGCCCAGGTCATGTGAAGAGAAACACTTTCTCTGAGAGAGTTAATTAATCCTGTGGTAATATAATTTTGTGTGAGGGTTGTGAAGATGTGGTTATGTAACTATGTGATGAATCTGTGAGCAGGTATGAGTGTTCATAACGAATATTTTAAGTGTGTGTTCACACGAAATATTACACACTGTTCATCTGCAGGGATCCTGTAATGACACATTTCCACCACAGAGGTCGCCAAACCTCACACACTGCTGCTGTACGTATGAAACAGATAAACCACACACACTCATGTCAATGGGTTTTTATTGTCATTCCTCTATATAGCTTGTATACACTGCAACGAAATGTCGTTTCTCCGGGACTGTGGTGCAACACAGAACAGTAAATGCAAATACACAACTGCTCGACCAGGAGAGTGGGCCATTTCCACACTTCGAGGTTTTTGTAGCCTTCGCAGGAGAGCGTTACTTCAGTTACAACACCAGCAGCATCCGAGTGGAAGCGTAAGAGCTTTCACAGCGTCTCTGTGTTACAGTTCTGAGAAAAAACAGCCTTATCTCAGCTTTCACAGCTTTCCTGTGGATGAAGAGCTGAAGAATCGACGGGTTAGAATGATTAGAACGGATGAAAGCTTGATGTTTATAATACACAGGAGAAGTACATGTGTGTGTAGTCAGTGTTTCACTGCTGGCGACTGTGTTGAAGCGGCTCACGTTAAAGATAAGCGCTGTTCCCTCTTTCAGTGAAACAGTTTCCAGGTTCAGCCTCAGAAGCGTTCGTCAGGAACGGGACGTCCGTTCAGAACACCATGACCATGCTGGTGTGTGAATCAGTTCTTCTACAAGAATTTATATCTGATATTCATCTTAGAATCCTTCGTCGAGTTCTCCAACAAATCTGGACACGTCTTCAAAGTTTAGTCTTCACAGTGTTTACAAAGATGAGGTGATGAATGTTTCCACTGCCAGTGAAGGCAATAACGCCGGGTTTCTGTGCAAAACATTTGGCTCTAAGGCTGACGGAAAAATCCCTTTACCCGCGTCTGCATCTTCCACCTTCCCTGAAAAGAGCCTGATCAGTGTGTGAGGTCAGAATGTGGTAATGTGTGTGTGTGTGTGTGTGTGTGTGAGAGGGCCAGGTGGTTGAAATCGTGATAAATCACAGTACGCTTAGTGA
>NC_069728.1:22186513-22264013 GCF_027358585.1 Pangasianodon hypophthalmus
GAGAAGTTGTTTTCCAGTGCATTCATCTGCCCTGTGTTGTTTCTTTCCTGCTTATAAACAATTAATAACTAAAAGAAAAGAATGAACTCGTCTCCTTTCAACAGTCCTGTCTATGGCATCCATTACAGTGCTGTGACACACACACACACACACACACACACACACGAATAAAGGATAAACAGACAGATAATAAACTTAGTGTTACAGCATTATTACTAATCAGTTATCCATCCATCATTAACACAGAGAGAGAGAGAGAATAATTGACTGTTTCAGTCATTAATTCAGTATTAGTGTTCATGTGACAGTCTCAATTTCAGCCTCATTCAGTCTCACTCTCTGTCTCACTCTCAGTCTCACTCTCTGTCTCACTCTCTGTCTCACTCCGGCTCTCAGTCTCACTCTCTGTCTCACTCTCTGTCTCACTCTCTGTCTCACTCTTATTCTCACTCCGGCTCTCAGTCTCACTCTCTGTCTCACTCTCTGTCTCACTCTCTGTCTCACTCTCTGTCTCACTCTTATTCTCACTCCGGCTCTCAGTCTCTCTTTCACTCCGGCTCTCAGTCTCTCTCTGTCTCATTGTCACACATCTAACTCGCTCAGGATCTCGTAGTCTTATAGTCTAATACACTGATACACATCTGGATCATTTAGAATCTTCTGGTCTGTAATCTACCCAGTAATCACTGATACACTTCCAGCTCTTTCAAAATTATTCATTAATTTTAGCCCAGAAAAGAATCTGCATTCATGAAAAAAACAAAAGAGAAATGCAATGCTTTCTGTAATACTTATTGTTTTAAAGAACAAAACTGTTTTGAACATCTTATCTGCATATCATTTTTTCTTTTTCATTTTGAAATTAAAAATAAATGAACACAATCTACACAAACCTTACAGTTTATAAAAACATAAAAATCAAACAAATCTAAAAACTAAACAAGGACAGTATGATGTATGTTTTATAGCTTGTGTTAGAATAATGATTTAATTTATTTGATGTAGATTCAGTCATCGCCTTTTACTCGCCTCGTATTTTATACTGTAAGTTTTACTTTTTCCTAAAATATATTTTTTGAATCGAACAGTGAATCTAAACGGCAGCTATTTTTTATTTATTTTTTAATTTATACAAACAATAAATAATAGACACGGTGGAGTCACCATAGACAGACATACACTCACCGTCCACTTTATTAGGAACACCTGCGCATTCCTGCAGGTCTCTAATCAGCCAATCACGTGGCAGCAGCACAGTGTATAAACTCACCAGGTGAAGAGCTTCAGTTAATGTTCACAGCAAACATCAGAATGAAGAAGAAGTGTGATCTCTGTGACTGTAACCGTGGCATGGATGCTGGTGCCTGATGGGCTGGTTTCAGAAGCTGCTGATCTCCTGCAGGGATTTTCACGAGTTTACACAGAATGGTGCGAAAAACAAAGAACCACTGAGTGAGCGACAGTTCTGTGGGTGGAAACACCGTGTTGATGAGAGAGAACAACGGAGGATGATTAGACTGATTCCAGCTTCCAGTAACTCAAATAATCACTCTTTACAACCGCGGTGAGCAGAAAAGCATCTCAGCACAACACATCGAACCTTGAGGTGGATGAGCTACAACAGCAGAAGACCACATCAGGTTCCTCTCCTGTCAGCCAAGAGCAGGAATCTGAGGCTCTCATGGGCACAGACTCACCCAGGATGTTTTTTATTTTTCACACCATTCTGGTCCAGAAGATCAGCAGTTTCTGAAAAACTCAAACCAGCACATCAGGCACCAGCATCCACGCCGCAGTTACAGCCACAGAGATCACACTTCTTCACTCTGATGTTTGATGTGAACAGTAACTGAAGCTCTTGTCCTGTATCTGCATGAGTTTATGCATTGTGCTGCTGCCACGTGATTGGCTGATTAGAGAACTGCATGAACGTACAGATGTGCAGGTGTTCCTAATAAAGTGGACAGTGAGTGTATTTTATAGAAGTGATCAGACAGCGCTCTCTGCAGGCAGTGTGACGTCACTGCAGGAGACATTTAAGGTGGAACGGAAATGGGAGAAATCAGAAGAGAGCAGATCATAAACACAATAACACCGCCATAGTGCTGATTAATAACGCGCGCGCGCGTGTGTGTGTGTGTGTGTGTGTGTGTGTGTGTGTGTGTGTGTGTGTGTGTGTGATGTAGATGTGTGATGTAGATGTGTATTGAGGCGGCGCCCTTTACTGCAGGGTGGGACAGCGCCACACACACACACACACACACACTCACACACCGCGGCGGAACACAGGCTGGACACACACACCGATGCAGTGGTGTGTGTGTGTGTCAGACAGCGCGAGGATTTTAGGTAGGTCTCTGCGATTAATATGCTACAGCAATTTATCATATTACGCACTGTGTGTGTGTGTGTGTGTGTGTGTGTGTGTGTGTGTGTGTGTGTGTGTGTTACACTGGAGCATCTTCATTCTTCATGTGAACCTGATGATGATGCTGCGATCCGGGACGCGGTGTCTATCAAAGGTGTAAAAACCGGAAGTGACAGCACGCGCATTAACGGACTAAACCTTTGATTGTGATGATCAGACACTGGTGTGTGTGATGGAGGATGCGCGCGCGCGCGTGTGTGTTTTATTCATATAAATCTGAGCATCTACAGGCCTCCATAATCATCATCACTGTGTGTGTGTGTGTGTGTGTGTGTGAGTAAACGCTATAACACACATAAACATGGTTATGAATAGAAGTTGTTTTATAAATAATTAATACATGATTAGCGGCGCGTGCTTTTCCGTGACTGTGGAGGAGATCAATAACCGATAAATCCGCGCGCGGTACACAGACCTGCTGACGTCACTGAGGTGCCGTTAACGTGTTTTAATGATGAGGAATAAAAGAGCTGAGTAACGGAACAGGATTTAAGACCGAGGCCTGGAACTGCGCAAACACACAGTTATACGGTGATATTAAACACACACACACACACACACACACACACACGCATTAATCTTCACATGTTATCAGTCAGAGTGGTTCTCCAGCTGTGTTCCAGTCTGCAGCCTGCAGCCTACACACACCTCAGATGAGTGAAATCAAAGTGTTTTTATTAAACCTGAAAGAGAAAAATGATCAAATCTGGTGATTTATTTAGTTTTTTATTTATTTATTTTCCTGACTCCTAATTAATACTTAAATCTAACAGCAGATTGTTTTACAAAAGCACATTAGCATTACAGCGTTACTGAAGTCTTTCTCCTTCTCTGAGATTCTCTACCACACGGCACATCCTTCATCAGGAAATGAAAATGAAATGGATTGAAAAACTGCCTGAGACACGAGGAAGAACCCTGAGAGGAACCTGGAGAGTGTGTTTACAGGATGTTCAGACTGAGCAGATTGTGAATAAGGGCACAGTCTTTATGATTACAGCAGCAGCTCTTACACACAAATCTACAGAATCCAGGTCAGATTAAACACTGACGAAATGCAGAGATTCAGACAAACTGTACTTGGGAAGTGAACATCTTTAGTCTACATGAGCTTCAAATGAGACACTGGAGTCGATAATCACACCAAGGTCTTTTACTGCTGCACATGATGAAACAGAAAGACCATCCAGAGTTACTATATAATCAGAAAGCTTACTTCTAGCTGCATGTGGTCCTAGTACAAGTACTTCTGTCTTGTCAGAATTAAGTAAGAGAAAGTTAATAAGCATCCAGTTTCTAATGTCTTTTACACATTCCTCAACTTTATTAAGCTGGTGTCTGTCATCTGGCTTTGCTGAAACATACAACTGTGTGTTTGTAAGAGTAGTAAGTCATTTACCACTTTAACCAGCGCTGTCTCTGTGCTATGATGAGGCCTAAATCCTGACTGATACATTTCATGAATGTTATTCCTATGTAAGTGTGAGCATAGCTGCTGTGCTACATCCTTTTCTAGGGTCTTGGCTTGAGGTCACCTTATTTAATCAGGGGTTTGATAACTGCTAATTTGAAGTGCATAACCAGTGCTAAGGGAGGAGTTGATTATGTTTAATAGAGGTTTCATGGCTTATGGTAGAATCTGTTTAAGGTACAACCTCACTGACCTCACTTATGTATGTCACAGTAACACAAGTGAATACTGTGGGACTGAAAGTGTGTTGTTTGTGACAGAACCTCACTATTTAGTCTCCTTCTATTTCCCAGAATGTGCAGTGCCTGGTGGGTGGAGTAAAGATGAGTGTGACATCATGGTTTTTGGTGAGCAGCTCCGGTACTCGGCACCGGTTGCCGCGGGAGATGATTTTCGTGGGCCGTGAGGACTGTGAGCTCATGCTGCAGGTGAGACGTCATTAAACACACACACACACACACACACACACACACATACACACACATACATACACTCTGTGTCACTAAAACAAATTCTGAACATTTATTTCTCTGAACTGTCCTGTGATTGGATCAGCTGTAATGATGTCGATATGTGTGCAGCTGCTTCAGCCAATCCTGATTACCAATAACAAACTACTAACATATTAATAAAGATAAGACATCTGTCTGCCTGCTTCTCTCTTTCTGTCTGTCTGTCTGTCTGTCTGTCTCTCACTCACTCTGTCTCTCTGTCTGTTTCTCTCTATCACTCTGTCTGTCTCTCTCTGTCTCACTCTCTCAGTCCCGTAGTGTGGATAAACAGCATGCTGTGATTAACTACAACGCTGCTACAGATGAGCACTTGGTGAAAGATCTGGGCAGTTTAAACGGGGTAAAGTTAACCTCTCCACTTCACTTATAACATCATTTTATTATTTATTTTATTATTTATTCACATTCCAGTAACTCAATTTGTGTCTCAAACACCAGAATCCTTATAAAGGGTACTCATCTACACTATATGGCCAAAGGTGTGTGGACACCTGACCAAAACACCTATATGAACTTGTTAGACATTCCATTCCAAAACCATGGACATTGATGTGGAGTTGCCCCCCTTTGTGGCTCCAACAGCCTCCACCCTTCTGGGAAGGCCTTCTACAAGATTTTGGAGTGTTTTTATGGGAAATTGTGTCCATTCAGTCCAAAAAGCATTTGTGAGATCAAGCACAGGGGACACATTGGCTTAGTGGTTAGCCCATTGCCTTGCTCCAGGGTTGGGGGTTCGAATCCCGCCTCTGCCCTGTGTGCATGGAGTTTGCATGTTCTCCCCAACCTTTGGTTTCCTCCCCCAGTCCAAAGACTGTGTTGTAGGCTGATTGGCATTTCCAACTTGTCCATAGTGTGTGAATTGGGGAACCCCATCCAGGATGTCCCCCCAGAGTTCCCTGGGATAGGGGGAGTGGTAGCTCTGTGGTTAATATGTTGGACTATTGATCAGAAGGTCAGGAGTTCAAATCTCAGCACTGCCAAGCTCCCACTGCTGGGCCCTTGAGCAAGGCCCTCAACCCTCAACTGCTCAGTTATATAAATGAGATAAATGTGAGTTGCACTGGATAAGGGTGTCTGCTGAATGCCATAAATGTAAATGTATAGGCTCCAGGTTACCCCGCAAACCCTGTGTAGGATAAGCTTTATGGAAAATGGACAGATGGAGGGAGATCAGGTATGACGTTGGGCAAAGAGGCCAATTCAAACCAAATGTGTTCAGTGTGGTTAAGGTCAGGGCTCTGTGCAGGCTGGAGTTCTTTCACATCAAACTTGCCAAACCATGTCTTTGTGAACATCGATTTATGCACTGGTAATGCTAGAACATGAAAGGACCTTCCTCAAACGGTTGCCACATAAAATTGTGTAAAATGTTTTTGTATGCCATAGCAGTAACATTAATCTTCACTTGAAGTAAGGGGCCTAGTCAGTGGTGGCTGGTGGTGATATTAGATGGGAGCGAAAAAACTTAATACCTGTCAATAGCTTGACAATGAAACTATTAGGGTTGACCGATACATTATATTCTGAGGTGTCATTAGTAATAATAATAATAATAATAATAATAATTTTAAAATCCACTCCGTTCACATTCGTTACACCTGCAGCTGAGTCTGTAACACATGTACTGATGATGTATAACGGAAATGTCACCCAAACTCTGTGTAATCACTTGACATGACTGTCATTGGTAGGCTTTCTGTATCTACAGTGCTAGACTGTACAATTAGCCCACAACCTTACTTCATTTCATTCTGTGTGTTTTTATTATGACTGTTGGTGGTGCTGTTTCACTCAGTTTTAAAAAATCCCAAATCTCTTTAAAACATTTGTTAACTGAAAAAATAGGAGGTGTATGCCAAAAATGAAACTTAACACTGATTTTTCTTTTATCTTTGAAAGACAGAGAGGGCGTAGTCCCTCTAGCCAATTGATATGAGCTACCCTGGGCCTAGTCCAAACCCTGAAAAACAGCCTCAGACCATTATTCCTCCTCCATCACACTTTATTGTTGGGACACTGCATTCCAGTAGGTGGCATTATCCTGGCATCCACGAAACCCAAATTCACTTTTCAGAACTTTTGGTTTTTTATGATCCGTCACGCCTACTTCGATCAAAAGGTGCAGGCTATTTGTTGGTACCTCGAATAGTGAAGGCTACAGCTGGGGGTAGAGCTTTCTCTTACAAAGCCCCACAGTTATGGAACAGCCTTCCACTTAGTGTTCGGGGCTCAGACACAGTCTCAGTGTTTAAGTCTAGGCTGAAAACATATTTGTTTAGTCAAGCCTTTTGTGCTTTAGTTTTCTCAGGTACAGGGGCAGGTCTGGAGGGTTCACAGGCATAGAGTGTTGTGGTGAACTGGGATGTTTGGATGCTGTCGCCCCCCCACTCTCACACGTTCACTCAGGTTTGTCGACGGTGCAGTGGCTGCTGCTTTATGTCCCAGGACTCCCTCATGTCTGTATTAGCTTCTGGCTCTCCCTTTAGTTATGCTGTCATAGCTAGTCTTGCCGGAGTCCCTGCTTCCACTCTGCACACAAAGTACATTGTCTTTAACTATTATGTGAGAAGTGCATACTTAATATCTCTCTGTCTACTTCTCTCGGTTTCTTTCTCTCTGTCGAACTACACATGCTACTTCTGAGATGCCAGTGATCCTGACCCCTTCTCCTCTCCAGACCTGCCTGATTCATCCTGATGCCCTACTTCTGGTTGGAGTTCTCATTGGTTGGAGATCACTTGCTGCTGCTGAGGATGGCCCACACGGATGGCCTGAAGATCAATGAGATTACTGTTTTAGGTACCACTTAAAAACCATGAAGATGGCTTTGGACCGCAATTCATATGAACAGTTTTGCTACAATAGCTTAGGACTACAGTTGCTATGATAGCTTTAGAAGTGCAATTGCCACAAACAGTTTTGCAGACAAGTCTCTTTCAGTTAACAGTGGATAAGTTCAACAAACAGACTTCATGTGAAAACTGTGATGAGTTTCCTGGTTACACAACTGCACTATTTGTCCATGTAGTACACAGTTATAGAAGGGAATGATTTATAATCGCACTATCCGTGTCACCCAGATGAGGATGGGTTCCCTTTTGAGTCTGGTTCCTCTCAAGGTTTCTTCCTCATATCATCTCAGGGAGTTTTTCCTCACCACCGTCTCCTCTGGCTTGCTCATTAGGGATAAATTTATAAATTTAATATTTATGTCCTGAATTTATATATTTCTGTAAAGCTGCTTTGTGACAATGTCCATTGTTAAAAGTGCTATACAATAAAATTGAATTGAAATACATAAATATATAAATTCCAGATAAACTATTTTAAATTTATAAATGGATCTCCAATGAGCAAGCCAGAGGTGACGGTGGTGAGGAAAAACTCCCTGAGACGATATGAGGCGGAAACCTTGAGAGGAACCAGACTCAAAAGGGAACCATCCTCATCTGGGTGACGCTGGATCATGCCATTATAAATAATTTTCCTTCTATAATTATATACTATATAGTCATAAAGTGCAATTATGTAAACAGGAACTTATGAGCTTATGAGCAGCTTATGAATATGAGCATCAGAGTAATTTCTGAATTCATTATATTTTTAAGTTATTTTATTTTAGTTAAGTTATTAACTGTTCAATGATGGAGACTTGAGAGCAAACTGTACTTAACTATTGCAGTCCAAGGAAGAACATCCACAGCCATCTTTATGGATCCATCCACAGTAATCTCATGTATCTTTAGGCTTTCGGTGTGGGACCATCCTCAGCAGCAGCAAGTGATTTCAGGTGATGAGAACTTCAACCAGAAGTAGGGCCCCTGTACCTAAGAAAAAACTATTCACTAAAGGCTTGACTAAACAAATATGTTTTCAGCCGAGACTTAAACACTGAGACTGTGTCTGAGCCCCGAACACTAAGTGGAAGGCTGTTCCATAACTGTGGGGTTTGTAAGAGAAAGCTCTACCCCCAGCTGTAGCCTGCATTATTCGAGGTACCAACAAATAGCCTGCATCTTTTGATCTGAGTAGGCGTTGCAGATCATAAAAGACCAAAAGTTCGCTCAGGTACTGTGGCGCGTGACCATTTAGTGCTTTATAGGTCAATAGTAGTATTTTATAATCAATACGAAATTTGATTGGGAGCCAATGCAGTGTGGATAAGATAGGGGTGATGTGGTCATATCTTCTGGTTCTAGTAAGGACTCTCGCTGCTGCATTCTGGACTAACTGGAGCTTGTTTATGCTTCTACTGGAACATCCAGACAGTAAGGCATTACAATAATCCAACCTAGAGGTAACAAAAGCATGAACTAATTTTTCTGCATCGTGTAGTGACAATATATTTCTTATTTTAGCAATATTTCTGAGATGAAAGAAAGCAATCCTAGTGATATTTTCTACATGAGCTTCAAAAGAAAGACTAGAGTCGATAATCACACCAAGGTCTTTTACTGCTGCACATGATGAAACAGAAAGGCCATCCAGAGTTATTATGTAATCAGAAAGCTTACTTCTAGCTGCATGTGGTCCTAGTACAAGTGCTTCTGTCTTGTCAGAATTAAGTAAGAGAAAGTTAATAAGCATCCAGTTTCTAATGTCTTTTACACATTCCTCAACTTTATTAAGCTGGTGTCTGTCATCTGGCTTTGCTGAAACATACAACTGTGTGTCATCAGCGTAACAGTAGAAGCTAATACCATGCTTACGGATAATTTTGCACAGAGGTAGCGAGCCTTGCGGGACACCAAACTTTACCTTAGTATGTGTAGAGAAGTCACCATTTACATTTACAAACTGATAACGATCAGTCAAATAAGACCTGAGCCAGGAAAGGGCCGTTCCCTTAATGCCTACTACATTTTCTAGTCTATCGAGGAGAATAGCATGATCAATGGTATCAAAAGCTGCACTAAGGTCAAGCAGCACAAGCAAGAATACACAACCCTGATCAGAGGCCAGCAGTACAGCCTTTTCTAGGATCTTGGAGATAAAGGTGAAATTTGATATTGGCCTTTAGTTGGACAATTGACAGGGGTTGAGGTCAGGTTTTTTAATCAGGGGTTTGATAACTGCTAGTTTAAACAATTTCGGTACATAGCCAGTGCTAAACGAAAAATGAATTATTTTTTGAAGAGGTTCTTCTGGCAGTTTGAAGAAACATGTAGATAGGGGATCTAGTGCACAGGTTGATTATTTTGATGAGGAAATTAGTTTGGTGTCTTGAAGGGGAGTAAAACATCTAATTACTGATCTGATATGGTTATATTATTATCCATAGGGTTGGTTATCAAATTGTCTGGTTTTAAATGAATAGTCTGAATTTTTTGCCTGATATTTTCTTGATCCTTGATTCTATGCATATGTTTGCAGTGGGTGTGGCTGAAACACCTGAACTCAGTAAATAGGAGGGGTGTCCACATACTTGTGGCCATATAGTATATGAGCATATAATGCAGTGTATGTATGTGTGTGTGTTCTAGTGTTTGAGACAAAGCTTTAACACTCACTAGGCATAAAGTCTAACTCAGATAAAAATTTTATTAACGTTAATTTAATTAATTGATACAGTTTAAAATTCAGAACTCAGAACCCTAAACCTCTAATGTTTATGTGTGTGTGTGTGTGTGTGTTTGTGTATCAGACCTTCGTAAATGACCTGAGGATTCCTGATCAGACGTATATCACACTCAAACTATCTGACGTCGTTCGCTTCGGATATGATATCCTTCAGTCTGTCTGTCTGTCTTTCTGTACATATAATGAATATTTGAATTTTTATATGAAGCTGAAGTTGTAGCAGCTGCTTGAACTAATCTGTTTTGTGGTGTGTGTGTGTGTGTGTGTATGAGACAATGGAGTGTGTGTATGTGAATATTTAACTTTAACTTTGAGAAACATTCCCATGTGTATGTTCTGGAGCGGAGTCAGCACCGAGTACCGGAGGAGGCTCTGAAGGTTAGTTCATCACTCACACACACACGCAAAATATAATAATAATAATAATAATAATAATAATAATAATAATTATTATTATTATTGTAGATGGGTCACTTTGTGCAGTGTGATGGTGATGGCTGTAAACTGTAAACTACTGTGTGATGTAGCAGCAAAAATGAGCTCTATAATATAAAAGTATCTGACGTAGCTTTGTAAGCTGCAGGTATGCAGTGGTACTGAGTCATACTGGGTTAGGTGTTTGACTGGCCCAGGTGAGTGTTGGGAGGCAGCAGGGTGTTGAGTAATCTGATTGCCTCAGGGAAGAAACTGTTGCAGAGTCTGCTGGTGGCACGGATGCTTCTGTACCTTCTGTCAGATGGCAGGAGGGTGAAGAGTCCATGAGAGAGGTGAGAGGGGTGAAAAGAGTTGTACACAATGCTGGTGGCTTTGCAGATGCAGCGGTTGTTGAATGAGGTGTCAGTGGTGGGTAGAGAGACTCCAACGATCTTTTCAGCTGACCTCACAATTCGCTGAAGAGTCTTTCCTCACCACACAGTGAGGTATGTTGTCAGGACCTGCAGCTTTCCATGGGTTAACTCTGGACAGAGTTTTCCTGACATCTAGTGTAGACAGAAAAGGAATGACAAGTGGTGTAGCTTTGTAGTCTTTGATGGTCTAAATGCCTTGCCACAAATGCCTTATCCTTGGTGTTTAGGAAGTGGCTGTGGATTCTTTCTGCATAGTTGCGCTTTGCCTCTCTGATAGCCCGGGACAGATAATAATAATAATAGTAATAATAATAATAATAATAATAATAATAATAAAATTTATTTATAATGCGCCTTTCTTACACTCAAGGCGCTACAACAGTATAAAACAACAATAAAAGAAACAACTCCATAATAGCAATCACAATGACAACACAGTAACAACAATGACAACAACAACTGTAAGATTATAACTTAAAAGCTTCACTAAAGAGATATGGTTTGAGTAACTTCTTAAAACAATCAAAAGACGGAGCATTCCTAATAGGAAGAGGCAGAGAATTCCACAACCTCGGAGCAGTACAAGAGAATGACCTCCCACCCATAGTTCTGAGTTTACAGCGAGGCTGGTACAGAGTAAGAGAACCGGCAGAGCGGAGAGACCGAGATGGTGTGGACACTGAGACCAAATTACAAATATACTCTGGGGCCAGCCCATGTACTGCTTTATAAGTTAAGATAAGAACTTTAAAATCAATACGGGTCAACCGCACAGATTGGCCTTTGCTGTGTGGAGGGCTGCCTTGTCTTCAGACCTGAAGGTAGTGTCTCGGGTTTTCAGCAGCGAGCGCACTTCAGCAGTCATCCACGCTTTCTGGTTTGCACATGTGGTGATGTGGTTGTATGTAGCAGCCTCTCTGAACATATTCCAGTCTGTGTGCTCAAAACAGTCCTGAAGTGCTGAGATGGCTCCCTCAGACCAGGTTCTCACTTGTTTCAGAACTGGTTTGGCATGTTTCGGAAGTGATCTGTATGCTGGGATTAGCATAACAGAGATGTGGTCCGAGCAGCCGAGGTTGGGACGGGGTGCAGCCTTGCAAGCACCATGAATGTTGGTGTAAACAAGGCTAAAGTCCCTGGTGCCAATGAAAAATCCATTGGGGTGCACTGTCTGTAGGTTGCTGATAGCCCCGTACAGTTCACTTAGTGCTTCCCTTGCGCTAATGCCGGGTGGAATAGACACCGCGACAGTGAGTACAGTGGTAAACTCTGGGCAGGTAGCATGGCCATCATTTCAGTCATAAACTCCACCAGCTACGAACAGTAGATTGAGACCACCACTGCATTCCTGCACCATTTGTTGTTTATGTAAACACACAGACCACCACCGTGAGTCTTACCAGACAGTACTGCTATCCTGTCAGCGCGATGTGCAGTTGGCCTGGCTAGCTGAATGGCTGCATCCTGAATGCTGTTGTTGAGCAATGTTTCTGTAAAAATGAAAACACAGGGGTCCCTGATTTCCTGCTGGCTGGTTAGCTGTAGTCTGAGGAAGTCCAGGTTACTGTCCAGAAAGTGAACACTGGAGAGGAGAATGGATGGTAGAGCCGGAAGGCCAAGGATAGTCTTTAACCTAGCACAGATACTGGATCACTTACCGTGCTTCCGCTGCCTCACCATTTCCGGCGCCCTCTCTTCCGGCCAGCGGCATCAGGCAATACCGCAGTCCCAGGGCCTGGTTCTCGTAGCAGCCCGAGGTTGCGTAGCTTTTCCCACAGTCCATCATTTATTCCTCCTGGGCTTTGTTCTTCAATGTCCAGCAAAAGTTGGTGATGATAGACATGGTCACCAGTGCTTCCTTCTCTTTAAAAAGTTTCCAAGTTGGTGTAGGCTACACATAACACACATCATATTTGTGGACCTGAAGTGCTTGCTACCGCACCGCCATCTACCTCCAGCAGTGTGTGATGGAGTGGTGTGTGACAGTATGTGATGGAGCATTGTGGGATTGTGTGTGGGATAGTGTGTGTGTGTGATGGAGCAGTGTGTTTGTGTGACAGTGTGTTTGTGTGTGTGTGAGATGGAGCAGTGTGTGACAGTGTGTGTGTGTGTGATGGAGCAGTGTGTGACAGTGTGTGTGTATGTATGTGTGTGAGGCGGAGCAGTGTGTGACAGTGTGTGTGTGTATGTGTGTGAGACGGAGCAGTGTGTGACAGTGTGTGTGTGTGAGACGGAGCAGTGTGTGACAGTGTGTGTGTGTGTGTGTGTATGAGTGAGACGGAGCAGTGTGTGTGGGACGGAGCAGTGTGTGACAGTGTGTGTGTGTGTATGTGTGTGAGACGGAGCAGTGTGTGACAGTGTGTGTGTGTGTGTATGAGTGAGACGGAGCAGTGTGTGACAGTGTGTGTGTGAGACGGAGCAGTGTGTGACAGTGTGTGTGTGTGTGTATGAGTGAGACGGAGCAGTGTGTGACAGTGTGTGTGTGAGACGGAGCAGTGTGTGACAGTGTGTGTGTGTGTGTGTGTTTGTGTGTGTGTGTATGAGTGAGACGGAGCAGTGTGTGACAGTGTGTGTGTATGTGTGTGGGACGGAGCAGTGTGTGACAGTGTGTGTGTGTGTGTGTGTGTGTGTGTGTGTGTGTATGAGTGAGACAGAGCGGTGTTTGACAGTGTGTTTCTGCCCCCTGCTGTTTCAGCATGAGAAATACACCAGCCAGCTGCAGATGGAATTAAAATCCTCTGAGCTGAAGAAGAAAGAGCTGCAGGACGACAGGACGAAGACAGACAGGTCGGAACGCAAGAGTCTCACAGGTAAAAGAGAGACAGAGACAGTATAAATGGTATAAATTGTATAAATGGCCAGTTTTGCTTGGCCTAAGACAAAATTCAGTAGTTGACAGACAAATCTTTTCTTCCTCACATATTTGTACCCCAAAATAAAAGTCTCCAGAGAAAAGGTCTCATTACAACTCCTGAAAACATTACCTACAGCTAGAAATAGAGGTTGCAATCTACAACAATTCATAAAAGCATGAAAGATGGTTTCTCTGTCAGAACAGAAAGGACATGTAGAAGTAACCTCAGGGTTTAGAACTGAGATAAAAGCATTGACCGTGACAGCACCATGAAGAATTCTCCATTGCAAATCACCTGTTCTCTTGGTCAACGGTGGTTTATACAAGGATCTCCACTCAGGTTTTGTGTTTTGATTAAAAACATCACGCCAGGGAGTATCAACTTTCCCATTTAAAACCTTTTTGCTAAAAACCAAAACACTGACTCAGAGTAATAATGTTGTGTTCAATCAGCAACCTACTAAGTCCAGGGAAAAAGGAACTGTCTGTTAGGTCCAACCGGGAGCCACAGATTAAAGGCTCCTCCAGTAACCAATGAAGAGAATGTGAGTTTTCTGGTCGTTGAACAGCAAAGAGACTCCAAACTTTGAAAATGTTCTTGTAAAAAATTGGCAACGTGGAGGTGTCCAGTTTTAGGGGATCCACTAAAAAAAGTGCTTTGTCCAGCCCCAAACCTGCAAAACTACGTAAAATCAGGCATGAAACAGCACGCCAGCTAAAACGTGATGGTCCATCCAACAGTCTTTGCACAAACTGCAGACGAAAGGTTGCAATTCTGCTCTGGAGATGAATTAGTCCTTGACCACCTTCCTCCTTGGGCAAGAACAGAACATTTTGTGAGACCCAATGTAATTTATCCCAAAAAAAGTCCACCAGGGTAGCCTGGATTTTTGATAGCAGCTGCAAAGGAGGATCTACACAGGCAAACTTATGCCATAAGGAAGATGCCACCAAATTATTAATAACTAAAATGCGTCCTCTGTATGACAATTTTGGGGACAAAGACTTCCATTTTTCTAGGCGTCCTTTGACTTTTTCTATTAAACCTTCCCAGTTTTTCTGCACTGTTGTGTCATTGCCTAAAAAGACCCCCAAATATTTAAAACCTTCTTTTCCCCAATGTAAACCAGCAGGAAGTTTCGGTTTTCCACTTTTCCAGCTTCCTATCAGTAGTGCTTCACTTTTATTCCAATTTATATTAGCAGAAGATAAAACTTTAAATTTTCCAAGCAATTCAGATAAAACCTGTACATCACTTTGCTTACTGATCATAACTACTATATCATCAGCATACGCTGATAATAAGAAATTGCCATCACAGTTTGGCAAAGATATATCATGAAGTTTCATTCTTATTTGTTGTAACAAAGGCTCTATGGCCAAAGAATAAAGCATACCAGAAAGTGAACACCCCTGTCTGATACCTCTACAGGCTCCAAAAGGAGCACACAAACCACCATTGACCTTGAGAATGCCCTGAACATCACTATAGAGAACTTTCACCTGATCTATAAATTTTTTACAAAAACCAAAGGCTTTCAAAACTCTCCATAAATAAACATGTTCAACACGATCAAAGGCTTTCTCTTGATCCAATGATATTAAACCACAATCTAGATTTAGCACCTTAGAGACATCGAGAAGATCTCTAATCAGGGAAACATTATCAAAGATTGACCTACCAGGGACACAGTATGTCTGGTCAGGATGTATGACCTTGTCCATAACCTCTGCCAACCGATTAGCTAAAACCTTAGAGAGCAGCCTGTAGTCACTGCACAGGAGGGAGACCGGCCGCCAGCACTTGATGTCCGTCAGGTCACCCTTCTTGGGTAGGAGAGTCAAGACTGCTCTGCGGCAGCTCAACGGCAATAGCCCTCCGGCTAAACTGTCATTCAGTACCTCCAGCAAGTCTTCTCCAAGCTCTGACCAAAATGACTTATAGACGTCGACTGGCAGGCCATCCATCCCTGGTGCTTTTCCCAGCTCCATACCTTGGAGGGCCTTGCAGAGTTCCCCCATGGTCAAGGCACCTGAAATCTTTGCGTTAACTTCCTCTGACACTTGAGGAAGATTGTCAAAAAAATCACTATCATGCCTATAATCTGGACTCAGTTCATTTTTAAATAAAGACTCATAAAAAGTCACTGCTCTCTTACAAATGTCTTTGGGGTCAGTCAGCAATACCCCAGATTCAGAACGTAAAGCATGAATAACCCTGTTCTGTCCATTTTTTCTTTCCAAACTGAAAAAAAACCTTGAGGGTACATCCATCTCATTTACACTTAAAAAACGTGACCTGACCAGAGCACCCTGTGTTTTAACCCCTAGTAGATCAGACAACTGAGTCTTCTTGTTTTTTATAAGATACTCCACATCACTTTGATTCCCAGGCAAGTGAGCCAATTCTTGCAATTTTAAAATATCAGTCTCTAAGGTGTTCAAAGTCAGGGTTATCTCTCTAGTGATATTCTGGGAGTATTGTTGACAAAACTGTTTTATCTGAACTTTCCCAAAATCCCACCATTGCTGCAGTGTTCTAAAAGAATTCTTTGTAGTTTTAAAAACATCCCAGAAATTTTTAAAACTTTCTTTAAAACACTTATCACCCAATAAAGTGGTATTTAGATGCCAATAAGCACTCTTTGGCTTAATAGAGTTTAAAAAGATACAACACTGCACCATACTATGATCTGAAAGACATGATGGGATAATAACACAACTCTGAACAATACTACCATGATGTTTAAAAACATAAAACCTATCCAGTCTTGCCAATGAAATCGTGTTATCACGAACATGAGTCCAAGTGTATTGCTTTTGTTCTCCAAATATCAATTAATTCATGTGTTTTTGTTAGCTGAACAAGACGTTGACGTGAAGGTAAATGGGGTTCAATGTGATTTCTATCCAAGTTGGACTCTGTGCAATTAAAATCACCACCCAAAAATAAATATTCATCAACACCAACATTTTGTAAAACAGAGCACAAAGTATTTAGAAATAGCATTCTTTCAACAGCTGAAGTTGGTGTATATACACAAATAAAAACAAATACGACATTTTCAAAAGAGGCTCTTACTTTCAAAAGTCTCCCTTTAATAACCTCTTCAATCTGATAAGAGCGTGGGCTGAAACTCTTAGCAAAAAGAATAGCAACTCCACCACTCAGTGAAGTATTGTGACTTAGAACAGCAATCCCATTCCATTCTACTGCCCAATCAGCAGCATTATTAACATCAGTGTGTGTTTCCTGTAACAGAGTGACATCAATTTTTTTCTGATAAATTACTTCAAATAATGAAGCTCTTTTGTGCATATCTCTAGCACCATTCAGATTCAGGGTAGCAACATTAACATGACACATACTTAAGGAAAAGAAAAAAATCTCTGCCCACAGGAACATTCTATCACAATACGTGGCATTAGGCTTTCTCACTGTCCTCATTACTGAGCTCAGAGTTAAGTTTGCTCAATGTCTTTTTCAATCGATAAACCTCTTTATTTGTAAAGGAGCCCTCCATCATGAAGCACCTTGTTTTCTCAACAAACTGCTTTATGTCAGGAAAGTATTCGTTAATGCGCACTCCTCTCTTATTCTTCGTAGCTCTGAGGAACAGTTTAATGTCATCTACCTCATAATGACGTCCAGAAAAATCACTCTGAGAAAGACTAACACTCGAATCAGAAAACTCACTGTCACTTTCCATTTCATCCTGATCACTTGGCTCGGTTATATCTGCTTTCTTTGCATGTCTAACAGTCGGAGCTTTACCAGACTTCTTTCTTTTTAATGGGACTTTAAAATCTGCCTGCTCTGTTTCCATTCGACTGTCATCATGTACATTACTCACAGTAGATTGCAAGTCATTGTTGAAAGCATCGTTTAAAAGGATATCTGTCTCAGTAACGGCTATCTCCGCCTGAACATTAGACACTTCTACACCAGAAACTGTGTCTTCAGGTGCTAATTCTTTAGCATCAGTTGGTGTGATCACAGGTAAAGCATCATCATTCTTATCCTTCACTACTCCTATCCCTGATACACCCGGGGCCTCGTCTGACGGTCCTGCTTCATCGGGTTCAGCGTTAACTACCACGTCACTTCCGACAGCGGCAACGTCACCATCAGCTGACGGGTCGTTTGAGTTTTTTGCGGGACAAGCACGGATTAGATGACCAGATTGCCCACAATTAAAACATTTCATTTTATCAGTTGTTACGTAAATAATGTAATCATACTCATCAACCCGAAAGTGCAAGGACACATCTAACTCAGCATCGTCATTCATAATCATGTAAACAAAGCGCCTAAACGAGACAACATGCTTCAGAAAAGGCGATTCGCTACTGATGGGGATCTTTTTAATAGGAGAAACCAGTTTACCGTAACGAGACAAAGCTTTAGCTAACACTTCATGGTATAAATTGTATAAATGGCCAGTTTTGCTTGGCCTAAGACAAAATTCAGTAGTTGACAGACAAATCTTTTCTTCCTCACATATTTGTACCCCAAAATAAAAGTCTCCAGAGAAAAGGTCTCATTACAACTCCTGAAAACATTACCTACAGCTAGAAATAGAGGTTGCAATCTACAACAATTCATAAAAGCATGAAAGATGGTTTCTCTGTCAGAACAGAAAGGACATGTAGAAGTAACCTCAGGGTTTAGAACTGAGATAAAAGCATTGACCGTGACAGCACCATGAAGAATTCTCCATTGCAAATCACCTGTTCTCTTGGTCAACGGTGGTTTATACAAGGATCTCCACTCAGGTTTTGTGTTTTGATTAAAAACATCACGCCAGGGAGTATCAACTTTCCCATTTAAAACCTTTTTGCTAAAAACCAAAACACTGACTCAGAGTAATAATGTTGTGTTCAATCAGCAACCTACTAAGTCCAGGGAAAAAGGAACTGTCTGTTAGGTCCAACCGGGAGCCACAGATTAAAGGCTCCTCCAGTAACCAATGAAGAGAATGTGAGTTTTCTGGTCGTTGAACAGCAAAGAGACTCCAAACTTTGAAAATGTTCTTGTAAAAAATTGGCAACGTGGAGGTGTCCAGTTTTAGGGGATCCACTAAAAAAAGTGCTTTGTCCAGCCCCAAACCTGCAAAACTACGTAAAATCAGGCATGAAACAGCACGCCAGCTAAAACGTGATGGTCCATCCAACAGTCTTTGCACAAACTGCAGACGAAAGGTTGCAATTCTGCTCTGGAGATGAATTAGTCCTTGACCACCTTCCTCCTTGGGCAAGAACAGAACATTTTGTGAGACCCAATGTAATTTATCCCAAAAAAAGTCCACCAGGGTAGCCTGGATTTTTGATAGCAGCTGCAAAGGAGGATCTACACAGGCAAACTTATGCCATAAGGAAGATGCCACCAAATTATTAATAACTAAAATGCGTCCTCTGTATGACAATTTTGGGGACAAAGACTTCCATTTTTCTAGGCGTCCTTTGACTTTTTCTATTAAACCTTCCCAGTTTTTCTGCACTGTTGTGTCATTGCCTAAAAAGACCCCCAAATATTTAAAACCTTCTTTTCCCCAATGTAAACCAGCAGGAAGTTTCGGTTTTCCACTTTTCCAGCTTCCTATCAGTAGTGCTTCACTTTTATTCCAATTTATATTAGCAGAAGATAAAACTTTAAATTTTCCAAGCAATTCAGATAAAACCTGTACATCACTTTGCTTACTGATCATAACTACTATATCATCAGCATACGCTGATAATAAGAAATTGCCATCACAGTTTGGCAAAGATATATCATGAAGTTTCATTCTTATTTGTTGTAACAAAGGCTCTATGGCCAAAGAATAAAGCATGCCAGAAAGTGAACACCCCTGTCTGATACCTCTACAGGCTCCAAAAGGAGCACACAAACCACCATTGACCTTGAGAATGCCCTGAACATCACTATAGAGAACTTTCACCTGATCTATAAATTTTTTACAAAAACCAAAGGCTTTCAAAACTCTCCATAAATAAACATGTTCAACACGATCAAAGGCTTTCTCTTGATCCAATGATATTAAACCACAATCTAGATTTAGCACCTTAGAGACATCGAGAAGATCTCTAATCAGGGAAACATTATCAAAGATTGACCTACCAGGGACACAGTATGTCTGGTCAGGATGTATGACCTTGTCCATAACCTCTGCCAACCGATTAGCTAAAACCTTAGAGAGCAGCTTGTAGTCACTGCACAGGAGGGAGACCGGCCGCCAGCACTTGATGTCCGTCAGGTCACCCTTCTTGGGTAGGAGAGTCAAGACTGCTCTGCGGCAACTCAACGGCAATAGCCCTCCGGCTAAACTGTCATTCAGTACCTCCAGCAAGTCTTCTCCAAGCTCTGACCAAAATGACTTATAGACGTCGACTGGCAGGCCATCCATCCCTGGTGCTTTTCCCAGCTCCATACCTTGGAGGGCCTTGCAGAGTTCCCCCATGGTCAAGGCACCTGAAATCTTTGCGTTAACTTCCTCTGACACTTGAGGAAGATTGTCAAAAAAATCACTATCATGCCTATAATCTGGACTCAGTTCATTTTTAAATAAAGACTCATAAAAAGTCACTGCTCTCTTACAAATGTCTTTGGGGTCAGTCAGCAATACCCCAGATTCAGAACGTAAAGCATGAATAACCCTGTTCTGTCCATTTTTTCTTTCCAAACTGAAAAAAAACCTTGAGGGTACATCCATCTCATTTACACTTAAAAAACGTGACCTGACCAGAGCACCCTGTGTTTTAACCCCTAGTAGATCAGACAACTGAGTTTTCTTGTTTTTTATAAGAGACTCCACATCACTTTGATTCCCAGGCAAGTGAGCCAATTCTTGCAATTTTAAAATATCAGTCTCTAAGGTGTTCAAAGTCAGGGTTATCTCTCTAGTGATATTCTGGGAGTATTGTTGACAAAACTGTTTTATCTGAACTTTCCCAAAATCCCACCATTGCTGCAGTGTTCTAAAAGAATTCTTTGTAGTTTTAAAAACATCCCAGAAATTTTTAAAACTTTCTTTAAAACACTTATCACCCAATAAAGTGGTATTTAGATGCCAATAAGCACTCTTTGGCTTAATAGAGTTTAAAAAGATACAACACTGCACCATACTATGATCTGAAAGACATGATGGGATAATAACACAACTCTGAACAATACTACCATGATGTTTAAAAACATAAAACCTATCCAGTCTTGCCAATGAAATCGTGTTATCACGAACATGAGTCCAAGTGTATTGCTTTTGTTCTCCAAATATCAATTAATTCATGTGTTTTTGTTAGCTGAACAAGACGTTGACGTGAAGGTAAATGGGGTTCAATGTGATTTCTATCCAAGTTGGACTCTGTGCAATTAAAATCACCACCCAAAAATAAATATTCATCAACACCAACATTTTGTAAAACAGAGCACAAAGTATTTAGAAATAGCATTCTTTCAACAGCTGAAGTTGGTGTATATACACAAATAAAAACAAATACGACATTTTCAAAAGAGGCTCTTACTTTCAAAAGTCTCCCTTTAATAACCTCTTCAATCTGATAAGAGCGAGGGCTGAAACTCTTAGCAAAAAGAATAGCAACTCCACCACTCAGTGAAGTATTGTGACTTAGAACAGCAACCCCATTCCATTCTACTGCCCAATCAGCAGCATTATTAACATCAGTGTGTGTTTCCTGTAACAGAGTGACATCAATTTTTTTCTGATAAATTACTTCAAATAATGAAGCTCTTTTGTGCATATCTCTAGCACCATTCAGATTCAGGGTAGCAACATTAACATGACACATACTTAAGGAAAAGAAAAAAATCTCTGCCCACAGGAACATTCTATCACAATACGTGGCATTAGGCTTTCTCACTGTCCTCATTACTGAGCTCAGAGTTAAGCTTCCTCAATGTCTTTTTCAATCGATAAACCTCTTTATTTGTAAAGGAATCCTCCATCATGAAGCACCTTGTTTTCTCAACAAACTGCTTTATGTCAGGAAAGTATTCGTTAATGCGCACTCCTCTCTTATTCTTCGTAGCTCTGAGGAACAGTTTAATGTCATCTACCTCATAATGACGTCCAGAAAAATCACTCTGAGAAAGACTAACACTCGAATCAGAAAACTCACTGTCACTTTCCGTTTCATCCTGATCACTTGGCTCGGTTATATCTGCTTTCTTTGCATGTCTAACAGTCGGAGCTTTACCAGACTTCTTTCTTTTTAATGGGACTTTAAAATCTGCCTGCTCTGTTTCCATTCGACTGTCATCATGTACATTACTCACAGTAGATTGCAAGTCATTGTGGAAAGCATCGTTTAAAAGGATATCTGTCTCAGTAACGGCTATCTCCGCCTGAGCATTAGACACTTCTACACCAGAAACTGTGTCTTCAGGTGCTAATTCTTTAGCATCAGTTGGTGTGATCACAGGTAAAGCATCATCATTCTTATCCTTCACTACTCCTATCCCTGATACACCCGGGGCCTCGTCTGACGGTCCTGCTTCATCGGGTTCAGCGTTAACTACCACGTCACTTCCGACAGCGGCAACGTCACCATCAGCTGACGGGTCGTTTGAGTTTTTTGCGGGACAAGCACGGATTAGATGACCAGATTGCCCACAATTAAAACATTTCATTTTATCAGTTGTTACGTAAATAATGTAATCATACTCATCAACCCGAAAGTGCAAGGACACATCTAACTCAGCATCGTCATTCATAATCATGTAAACAAAGCGCCTAAACGAGACAACATGCTTCAGAAAAGGCGATTCGCTACTGATGGGGATCTTTTTAATAGGAGAAACCAGTTTACCGTAACGAGACAAAGCTTTAGCTAACACTTCATCACTTAAAAACGGTGGTACATTGGACAATGTGACTTTCTTTGATGGTGCAGAAAGTGGAAGCACAAAGGTAAAAAGATCATCAATAACAATCCCTGTGTCAACTAGTTCGTTAGCCTTTTCAGTAGTGCTGAGAAATATAACCGTAGCGTTATTCATCCTGGAGGCAGACAATATGTTTTCATGCCCAACAACATCACCCACTGCCAGGCAGCATTTCTCTACACTGACCCCGGACGCCGCTTTCACTCCATGACGCCGGGTCAGTGAACTCAAACACTGCGAGCGCGGGGCCGGCATGCTCCCGAGAAAACAGGTAGCACGCGGCCCAAAACAACTGCACCGTAAACCAAAAACACACAAAAACAACTAACAGAGAGAGACAGACAGACAGAGAGAGACAGACAAACAGAGAGAGAGAGACAGACACAGAGAGAGACAGAGAGAGAGAGAGAGAGAGAGAGACTGAGACAGAGAGACAGAGAGAAAGAGTCAGACAGAGAGAGAGAGAGACAAACAGAGAGAGAGACAGACAGACAGAGAGAGACAGACAGAGAGAGAGTCAGACAGAGAGAGAGTCAGACAGAGAGAGAGACAGAGAGAGAGAGAGAGAGACTGAGACAGAGAGAGAGAGAGACAGACAGAGAGAGAGGGAGAGAGAGAGAGACAGAGATACAGAGAGAGAAAGACAGACAGAGAGCACATCCTCCTCCACTGTGAAAAATATCAACACCAGAGAGAGAGAGAGAGAGAGAGAGAGAGAGAGACTGAGACAGAGAGAGAGAAACACCTTCACCAAAAACATCACACGCAAAATTCCACATTTCTGAAACTTAACAGATGAAGAGAAATTAAGAATCATTCTGGGAGAAACACTGCAGCCTTCACTGCAAAGTATGTATTAGAATGTGAGAGTCTGAGGGACAGCGAGACACCGAGTGTCCTGCACACACCCTGAACACACACACCCTGTTCACACACACACACCCTGAACACACACACCCTGAATACACACACACCCTGAACACACACACCCTGAACACACACACACCCTGAACACACACACCCTGAATACACACACACACCCTGAATACACACACACCCTGAACACACACACCCTGAACACACACACTCCCTGAACACACACACACCCCGAATACACACCCTGAATACACACGCACCCTGAACACACACACCCTGAACACACACACGCCCTGAATACACACCCTGAATACACACACACCCTGAACACACACACCCTGAACACACACACCCTGAACACACACACGCCCTGAATACACACACACCCTGAACACACACACCCTGAACACACACACACCCTGAACACACACACCCTGAACACACACACACCCTGAATACACACACCCTGAATACACACACACCCTGAACACACACACCCTGATTACACACACCCCGAATACACACACCCTGAATACACACACCCTGAATACACACACCCTGAATACACACACCCCAAACACACACACCCTGAACACACACACGCCCTGAATACACACACACCCTGAACACACACACCCTGAACACACACACACCCCAAATACACACACCATGTTCACACACTCACCTGTCAGGTTCTTGTTCTTGTTATTGTTGTTGTTGTTTGCTTTATGTATATATATATATATATATATATATATATATATTACTGTTCCTGTTTATAATGTTTGTAATGTTTAAATATGTGTATATATGTGTTTTTTTGTTTTGTTATGAATTTTGGTTTAATCTACTTGCACTATTTGCTTTGGCAACAATGTGATTTATAACATTCATGCCAATAAAGTACTGATGAACTGAACTGAACTGAACTGAGAGAGACAGACAGAGAGAGAGAGACAGAGAGAGAGAGAGACAGAGAGAGAGAGAGACAGAGAGAGAGAGAGAGACAGAGAGAGAGAGTCAGACAGAGAGAGAGAGAGAGAGAGAGAGAGAGAGAGACAGACAGAGAGAGAGAGACAGAGAGAGAGAGAGAGAGAGAGAGAGAGAGAGACAGAGAGAGAGAGAGACAGAGAGAGAGAGTCAGACAGAGAGAGAGAGAGAGAGAGAGACAGACAGACAGACAGAGAGAGACAGAGAGAGAGAGAGACAGACAGAGAGAGAGAGACAGAGAGAGAGAGACAGACAGAGAGAGAGAGACAGAGAGAGAGACAGACAGACAGACAGAGAGAGACAGAGAGAGAGACAGACAGACAGACAGAGAGAGACAGAGAGAGAGACAGACAGACAGACAGAGAGAGACAGAGAGAGAGAGAGACAGACAGAGAGAGAGAGACAGACAGAGAGAGAAATGTGTTTTAGAATTATTAATTGATTAATAGTTTGATAGCTGATATTATTGTTTTTCTGTTTGCATTAATTCAGCAATCTGTGTTTCTGTGTGTGTTTGCCCGTCTGTGTGTGGGCGTGCATCTGTGTGTGTGTTCATGTGGATGCGTGTGTGTGTGTTCACATGTGTTTTTGTGTGTGTGTGTGTGTGTGTGTGTGTGTATATGTACACAGAAGCGTCTATGTGTCGTCCCACTCCTTTGTACGGTCAGCCCTCATGGTGGGGAGAAGAAGACTCAGGAAGGAAAGATTTCATTAACGAAGGACGTAAAACAGAAGAGAGTCGATCAGGTACGTTCCTCAATTAACACCTCACTTAACACACACTCCTTAATTAACACTTCAATTAACACACACCTCAGTTAACACATCAGTTATCACACACTTCTGAGTTAACACTTCACTTAACACACACTCCTCAATTAACACATAGAGAGAGCAGAACATCTAAACCATCATGATAAATCATTAAAAATATAAGAATTCTGTGTTTTCTAAATGTGTGTAGTAGGCTTGGGACGACTGACGATAATATTGGGAATCGCGGATGGTTTCAGCTGTTGCGATAGCTGTCAAGTTTTAAGACGATTTAAACGTCTGTGGGTTTGCATGGTGTCTGCAGGTTTAACATAAAAAAACTGAAGTGTTGTATTACATAATGCTTGTTTCATTTACCCCTGATTTGTATTGTATATGAAGCTTAATAACCTGCTGTCTGACTTCAGAGCAGAGCAACAAACCATCTTTTTCTGGTGGATCTTTTTCTTATCTTCTCGTGTCCATGCTGCTGAGCAGATAAAGCTGTGAACGTCTTCACTGTCAAAACATGACCATGGGATTAAATAAAACAAAAATGAAACAGTGTGTTGTTTATCAGGGTGACTTCACTATACAACGATTCAATGAGTATCTCTGCTGCTGTGCTACAGAGCACATGATGCACACGTAGTTTATATGTAGTTTTATTTAAATTTAATACAGAACTTAGTTACAGCTAATGTCTCATTACATTTGTTTACAGTCCTGACTGCAGTTTTGCAGAATTCCTGACCTTGTTAATGGGTAATTTATAAAAGAAACCTAAACTCTATTGCAATTCCAGCTACAGCCGACTCGTAATCAGTTTCTGGTATTGTTTCTGCTGTAATGACGTAACATTTTCACAACACACGTTACATAAATCTGGCCACATAGACATGTATTCTGTTGCTTGTTGACAGAAGTCCTGAAGGAAGCAGAAGTGAACGGCTCTCTTCAGGAATTTCGTGATGGCCAAAGCAAGCCTACGTTCCTGTACCACAGAGAACCAAGTTACTTTGAAATTCCCACCAAGGAGATTCAAACACACTCCAAATTTGCAGAAATGGAGTTGAATGACATTCCCACTAAGGACACAGATGCTTTACCGAAATCCACTCCACCTGTTTACCAGAGCCACGCCTCATTCACCATCGAGTTCGATGAATGTACACCGGGAAAAATTAAAATCAAAGACCATGTGACAAAATTCTCATCTCGCCAGCGCAGTAAACAGCCAAGTGCTAAAGTGACCAGCGCTGCACCCACTGAGGTCCAGTCTCCAGAGAGCAAGGTTGCTGATTGGCTGGTTCAGAGTGATGTCGGCATGATGTCATCAAGGCGGCCGACCAGCGATGATGTCTACAGCACCAAGAGTGACCTCGCGATGCACATCAGGACGCTCAAAGGTCATTTAATTTCCTTTTATGTTATTTCAATCAGTATTGTTTATACAGATCATCTGAGGTGGTCGATGATAACGATTTTTAAGTTGATATATATGCTGTATATGTTGTAGAAATTGTATGTATGTATATGTATTGGTTATACATATGTCAGTAAAATGTGTCTGCACTCATTGATGTAGGCCACCATCATGAAGATGGCACTCAAAGTGACTCTGAAGATCCTGTAATAAAAGGAAAAAGGAGTAAATCTCATCACTCAGTCCAATCAGAGGAATCAAATGTGTCAAAAATATTGGAACCATCTGATTCTTACAAACCTCAATCACCACCTAAAAATATTCACGACTTCTCCAGTGTTCGTGAAGGAACTGGAGTAGAAGAACCTTCACCTTCAACTCAAAGCCAGATGAAATGTGGGAATCAGGAACCTCTAAGCCAGCAGGCCTTTATTATTGAATTTTTTGATGATAATCCACGTAAGAAACGCTCCCAGTCTTTTACCCACAATCCTGTGCATGGTGATAATTATTCAGCTCTCAAAGCGAAACTGGAGCGGCGTAAAGGTGCTGAAAGGCCTGCATCTGTTCATGGAAATATTCCTCCTACACAACAGATCACGGTCCCTCTAAAGGGCTTAAGTCATGGCGTTCATCAAAGATCAAGCTCACTAAAGAGGGAGAAAACGGAGGATATGATGAGCAAGGGTGGCACTTCCCCTTCGTCTTCGGGCACTTCCTGTTCCATCACCTCCTCGTCCTCTCGCTCTTCTCCAGCAATCACCATCAAACCTTTTGGCAGCATTGGAAAGAAATCCAAACTTGCTCAAGAATTTGTTAACGAGTTTCTTAACGAACCCTCACCACCGATGTCAGCACCACCAGTGATGATGTCACCATCGCACACTCATCTTCCGTCTCCGGAGGACACACGTGTATGTGCACCATCCTCCGTGTCTTACCCGGCCTCTCCATCCCAGATACACACACACCATCTGCCCCAAACGCTTCTTCCTGCTTCTTCTCCAATTTCTGTCCCCTCTGTCCCTCCATCTGTGGGTCCAGATTCCAGCATTTCAACGTTACCTCCATTTTCTCCTTTACTGGGCACTGAGGCAGATTCTAAAGCCCTTAGAACACACCCTAAAGGCACAGGGGCAATTCGTACGGAGGAGGAGGACAGTTTGAGTGATGCTGGAACTTACACTATTGAGACTGAGTCTCAGGATAAAGAAGTGGAAGAAGCTCGCAGTATGATCGATCAGGTAAAAATCAGAAACATATGCAGTAACACACAAAGGTACACCACAAAGATTTTATTTAATAAGTTATCAAAAACTATTACACACAATGAATAAAACCTATTTTTACATGTTTTACAGGTTTTTGGAGTGCTGGATGCTCCAGAATACAGCGGAGTTTACAGACCAGTCATCAGTGAGCAAGATGTATTAAACCAAACCCAAGCTGAAATCATGCACACATCAGCAGAAGATCTTAAGGATCTTAACTCCAGCATCAGTGGAGATCCAGAAAGCTTTCTACAGGTATTTGTGACAATGTCTATTGTTAAAAGTGTGAAGCCAATTGAGTATTTATCATTCAAAACTTATGGATGTATTCAGAGTAGAGCTCAGTGTGTGGTGAGGATTTAATACTGAAATGAGACACGTCAGTATTCAGACCTCAGACATAACTACAGACCTAAGCGCTAGTCAGAAGTTATGTGAGAATTACGCATGCGGGGGCAGAGTTGATCTAAAACAGAGTGTTGTCTCAGTTACATGCAATTCTGATATTAAACTTAAGCACATTTTCTTGTGTGATATTGGCTCAGGTGAGGAGCAATATGAAGTCCAGTGCCACTGTCTGACAGTTTGATGTAACCACAATATGTCACACGGAAATGTAATTTTTGCTCTAAATTCGTGTGATCGTTATATCGGGGTGCTAGTTTTTTCTCTCTAATTTTCTTTTAACTGGAGCTACCTGATCTAGTGTGTAGCGGAGCACTGACTCTAAGCATTCAGTCACTTGATCAAGTTCTGTGGGGTCAGACAGTGGTCCAGTCATGGTTGATAACTCTGGGAGATTATTGATAAAACTCTGTGCAGTAGCTGATGTGAATGTACGTTTGACGCAGTAGCAGGGAGAAGTGCATATGTTATGATTAAGACACATTTTAAATGAGATGATGGAAGGATCTTAGATAGCTTCAGACTGGGTTTGTGGGACTTCATATTCTATATTTAATATAAATGTCAGTATTAATTTAAGAGTGAGTCCACCATAATGAGTGGGTCCTATTACGTTCTGATTAACCCCTACTGAATCTAGAGTCTAAATCTTAAGTCTTTCCTTGTGATTGTTGTGATGTAAATGTTCTTTATTAAATTTAGGCACATTCTGACCTGAGTGGACCTAAGTGGGTGTCTCAGTGGGCAAGTTTAGCAGATACTTACAGTGACTCTGGAACTGCAGTGGCACCTTTAGGAAGTCCGCCACAAGGAACTGTTTCACACAGAGGTGAGGTATTTAACACTCCTATAGTGTTCACTACTTAGTGTTCGTTACTTCCTTTACCCTAAGGCATCACTTTAAATCAGTGTGTTTTATAACATTATTATAGACACAAATCTAATGTAATGTTAACAATATAACCATTTCAGATTTAATTATCAGGGAATTCTGTCGTGCCAATTTTGTGTTTGCAGATGTCAAGGCAGTACTGAGCCAAAGTGTGGATCATTCAGAATCAGAGTGTACTCAGAGCTCCAAAACCAGACGTCTTCTTCCTCAGGTTCCTTCGGCAGGAGAAAAGCAGGAGATTAACACTCCCTGTATCCTGATCCGGACTGAGCCGAGCGTGGAGTACGATCCATCTGAAAAAGTTTCTAGGACATCACAGCCGGATTCCACTCAGAGGTTAAAGGTTCAGGAAGATGTGGATCATGATAGCCTGAGTGACACCAGTCGTTCTGATGATAGCTCAATCCTGGACAGGAGCTCAAAGAGTCAAGAGCAATACAGAATGACAGCATCCTTAATATCTGAAAACATCCAGCCAAAGTCAACTTCTTTCTACATCGGCTCTGAGGAGGGCTCCTACAAATCAGATGCTTCAAGGAGTCCGGTTCTTTCTCAAACTGAGCGGGCTCCTTCTCCCAAGATGCCTCCAACTACTGTCCTGATACGACACCTGAGTAGCCATGAGTCCAAGCGAGCTGTAAAGCCAAACTCATCAGCACCAAATCTCCAAACCCATAACAAAGATTCTGTTCCCACCAAAGAACCTCCATCATCCTCTTTCGTTCGCCAGGAGAGCTTCACCAAAGATCGACCAAGTGACAACATCCAGGTTAAAAGGTTGCCTCACATCTCTAGTCATCCCACTTTACGGGATTTAGGGACCCTAGGAAGTGAACGAGAAACTTTATCAAAGGAAAACAAGCAATCCACATCTTCTCAAAGGCAGAAAAAGGGAAGTTCTCTTGGACAGGCTGAAGATTCTCTTTCTGGTGAATCAGATGTGGACACAGCTAGCACTGTGAGCTTAGTGAGCAGTAAAAATGTGCCTGTTAGCACAGTTAAGAAGCATATATCTTCTAGTGCACATCGTAAGGATAAATCCTCTTCAGGTTCGTCTTCTCAGGAGAAGTCCAGACAGCCAACAGCTCGGGAGCGACTTTCAGAAAAACGTCGTAGTCATGCAATTACGGAAAACAGCGCAGCTAAATCTGAATCCGCGCGTCGTCTCCATTTACGCCGCAGCACCGGAAACAGCGGCTCGTTAGATTTTTCTGACAATCAGCAGATTCACAGCCAAACTGAAACCGCCTCTTCTGATCACGAATCAACATCACGACCTTCTAGTCGCAAGAAACTCTCAGTGTCCCTGCAAAACCAAGATTCAAACAAATCCAATAAAGCAGCTCATCAGGTTCTCACTCGGTCCAACAGTCTCTCAGCTCCCAGACCGACACGGGCCTCCATGCTGCGCCGCGCTCGACTTGGAGAAACATCCGATAATGAAGGCACAGAAACGGATCGAGCATCTCAGGGTTCAGAACACACAAAACCCTCCGGAGACACCAAAAAACTCTCAAGATTGGACATTTTAGCGATGCCACGCAAACGCACTGGATCTTTCACCACTCCCAGTGATAACGAATCACTGAACAAACAAACTCACAGCCGTCCTTCTGATGCTACCACTAATGGGCGGAGATTGTCCACAAGTGAAACAAAACCAACCAATAAAATTTCTCCAACAGCAGAGAAACCTTTGTCCAATCACACACGCACTAATCAGACTAAACACGCTGGCACAAGCAGTGAGTATGACACAAACACATCCTGTGTACATCATGGGTCATAAATCTGAGTACACATCAACAGCTGTGTTCACTTTTTAGTGATCAAACACTAAGTCCATCATTTTCCACAGTTTAAACTAAGGCCACTCATTAACACTGAGATACACTAATTTGTGTTTATTTATTAGATGCTAGTGTTTGAGTTAGCTAGTGTTTAATTTAGCTGTTAGCATTTGTGTTAACTAGCAGTTGGATTAACCCCTAGTGTTTGGGTTGCTACCACCATTTGGGTAAGCCACCAGTGTTTGTGTTAACTAACATACTTTTTCGTAGCCACTAGTGTTTTGCTGCTTTACTAGCATTTTGGGTTTTGGTTTGGATTTGTGGTTAGTTACAGATTATGATTATTAGATTATTATTAGACTATTATAAATTTATCAGTAGCATTTACTATTAATAGTTATTGGTTATTGGGGTAGTTGTTTTTAAAATTATTTTTTTAAAAATATTTATTGCTAATAAATAAATTTAAACAGTAAAAATACAAGAGTAATTCTGTAACATGAATGCAAATATTTAAAAACTATATTTTTTCATTTTCTAGATTTTCATCTCAGTGTTCTGCTGCTTGTTCTTCTGCAGGTTCTCATCGGAGACAGAAAGGTTCTGATTATTCCTCCACGTCAGAGGAAGAGCGTGATGTCAGCTCTAAAACTAAATGCTCTCACACTTCAACCTCGACTCAGACACAAACTCCGCAGAGAATTATTCCCACTCGGCTGGACATAGAGGACGATGAAGCACAAAACGAGCACTACCAGAACTGGACCAATCACAGTGCAGAGATCGCCAGGTCAGATGAATAATTCACTACTGATTTATTACACTGAAGCTGAACGCCGATTAACAGCAGCTCCCTGCTCTGTTCACTAACACAATAAATGATTCAGTCTAGTGTGTGTTGTACAGGCTGAGTCAGGACTTGGCCAAAGATCTTGCTATTCTCGCACGTGAAATCCACGATGTAGCCGGAGATGCTGACACACACACACCTGCAGCGACGGGGTACAGCACTCCACCTGGCTCTGTCCCACATACACCTGCGTCCACTATCTCCGCCCGAGAGGAGGTGGGACCAGCGCTCAGATATTTACTGAATTATCACTAAACTGAAATTAATTACTTAATCTGAAGAATATTTTCAAATAAAATAAAAGTGATGTAAAGTGTATATTTTATGTCTTTGGTTGTTGTACTTAAAAAAATTTATTTTGTAATTGTTAGTTTCTTCTTTCATCTTTCCTTGCTTAGTCTACCGTAATGCTTTGCTCTAACACAGCATGAGGTGTGTCATATCACCCCTGCTTTAGCATCACTACACTAGCTGTGTTTCAATTAAAATTACTCAGTTATTCAAAATTAATTAGTTTAGAAAGTTCTTTATGCATGTAGAATATTTATACATCTCTAAATGTCTGAGCGGCTGTGTTCCAAATCCAGCTTTAGAGTAATGAGGTGTTGCCTTACTGAACACTAGGGGAAGTGTCTGAGTGTCTTGATCTGCAGCTAATTTCACGATAATGAATGACTTTTTTATTTCCTACACATCACAGTTTGAACTGTACGTTGATTACATTAAGTTTCTGTGTTGTGTTGTTATGTGTATTTCTGCTGCAGTTGGTGCATCACATCCCAGATGCCAGTCTGAGTTATCAAAAAGTTCCTGCAGGTTCCCCGAGTCCAGTGGATCAGGACAGTGACGGAACCAAACGGCGTCCTTGGAACAGAGAAGAGGTTTTTATAACTGATGAAGGAAATTTATACAAATGCATTTAACATTGATTAAGTAAATGAGTGTTTTTGCTGCAGGTGATTTTAGACAATCTGATGCTGAACCCAGTGTCGCAGCTCTCACAGGCCATCAGAGAGAACACAGAACAACTCACTGAGAAAATGAAGTGAGACATCACACACACTTTACACCACACACACTTTACACCACACACACTTTACATCACACACTCTTTACACCACACACACTTTACACCACACACACTTTACACCACACACTCTTTACATCACACACTCTTTACATCACACACACTTTACATCACACACACTTTACACCACACACTCTTTACATCACACACACTTTACATCACACACTCTTTACATCACACACACTTTACACCACACACACTTTACACCACACACTCTTTACATCACACACACTTTACACCACACACACTTTACACCACACACTCTTTACACCACACACTCTTTACATCACACACACTTTACATCACACACACTTTACACCACACACTCTTTACATCACACACACTTTACATCACACACTCTTTACACCACACACACTTTACACCACACACACTTTACATCACACACTCTTTACATCACACACACTTTACACCACACACACTTTACACCACACACTCTTTACATCACACACTCTTTACATCACACACACTTTACATCACACACTCTTTACACCACACACACTTTACACCACACACACTTTACACCACACACTCTTTACACCACACACTCTTTACATCACACACTCTTTACACACACTCTTTACACCACACACACTTTACACCACACACTCTTTACACCACACACACTTTACACCACACACACTTTACACCACACACACTTTACATCACACACACTTTACACCACACACACTTTACATCACACACTCTTTACACCACACACACTTTACATCACACACTCTTTACATCACACACACTTTACATCACACACTCTTTACATCACACACTCTTTACACTACACACACTTTACACTACACACACTTTACATCACACACACTTTACATCACACACACTTTACACCACACACTCTTTACATCACACACACTTTACACCACACACTCTTTACATCACACACACTTTACACCACACACACTTTACATCACACACTCTTTACATCACACACACTTTACATCACACACTCTTTACACCACACACACTTTACACCACACACACTTTACACCACACACTCTTTACACCACACACTCTTTACATCACACACTCTTTACACACACTCTTTACACCACACACACTTTACACCACACACTCTTTACATCACACACACTTTACATCACACACACTTTACACCACACACACTTTACACCACACACACTTTACATCACACACACTTTACATCACACACACTTTACACCACACACACTTTACATCACACACTCTTTACACCACACACACTTTACATCACACACTCTTTACATCACACACACTTTACACCACACACTCTTTACATCACACACACTTTACACCACACACACTTTACACCACACACTCTTTTAACCACACACTCTTTACATCACACACACTTTACATCACACACACTTTACACCACACACTCTTTTAACCACACACTCTTTACATCACACACACTTTACATCACACACACTTTACACCACACACACTTTACACCACACACTCTTTACATCACACACACTTTACACCACACACACTTTACACCACACACACTTTACATCACACACACTTTACATCACACACTCTTTACATCACACACACTTTACACCACACACTCTTTTAACCACACACTCTTTACATCACACACACTTTACACCACACACACTTTACATCACACACACTTTACACCACACTCTTTACATCACACTCTCTTTACACCACACACACTTTACACCACACACACTTTACACCACACACTCTTTACATCACACACACTTTACACCACACACTTTACATCACACTCTCCTTACACCACACACACTTTACACCACACACACTTTACATCACACACTTTATATGATGAGATGATGGAGAAGATGGTGTAAGGAATTTTAGTTTCTTCTCATTGAGTAAGGGATTTTAGTTTATTCTCAGATAATGGAACTCAGTGATGTGTGTGTTTATTGCAGATCTTTATTCCACAATACCACAGATGTTTGGGAGGAGATTGAAGCAAAAATTAATGCTGAAGATGAAGTCCCTATAATTAAAACTTCCAACAAAGTAAGAAGTTCACTTATCACTGAGATTAACATCATTTCTATATTATCATGATGGATGTTTATTTTAGATTGTACTTTAATCATTATTTTTGTTTTCTTATTTTTTCTGTTTTTTTTATGTTTTGATTTGTTAAATGTAAAACGCATGCATTAATAATAGAAAAATAATATGAAAAGCTAATATAATTCATCATAAACAACAATGATTAAAAAGGAAATTAATTAAAAATTCTGCTGGAAAATAAATAAATCTGTAGAAGAAAATAATACACATACAGGACAGTAGGAATTTTGGGCTCAAAATGTGTTAACACTACAAACTTCATATTACAAACTTCCTGACATTAACTTGTGGAAAAACATTCACAGTATTTGATGTGAAACAGGTGAAGAGGAGAGAGATTAACGTGAAACCCACAGATGTTTAACTAAACTTCATGTTAGTGGGTATTCTGCGTGAGACTGTTGTTGTGTAGTTGCTGTTGCTATGAATTTGATTTAATGCAATCTGGCTTTCTTGTCTCTTCAGCTTTTATTCTTCGCATTTATCTGCTGCTTTAACCCAATCAGTGTCTTTCACTTTAATTCCAAACGCTGAAGTTAGATATGAGTTTATATTTGAGTTAATAATAATTTGTGTGCTGCAGGAAATCTCATCCATCCTGCAGGAGCTGAGGAGAGTCCAGAGACAGCTGGAGGGTTAGACACGACACTTTCACATTATTCTATTTAGTGCTTAGTGTTTACACGTGTTCAGATTTGGTTCAAATGCCTTAACTGTTCTCTATTTCTGAAACTCCTCAGTGATAAACTCAATTGTGGAACCTGGAGGAAGTGTGAAGATAACAGCGCCACCTGCAGCAGGAAAAAATAAATCTGCAAATGCCAAACGAAGTGGTAAATAACACGTGTGCAGTCTGTTTTAGTCTAGTAATAACTGCTGAAAAATGCTTTTATGCTTTGTAGAACATGACTACGCTAAAATATAATGCTGTATTAAATATAAACCTGCTGCTTGCTTCAGAGAGGAGACAAACAGAGAGGGTGTGTGTGTGTGTGTGTGTGTGTGTGTTTCAGTATTGTTTATAACATGACCTTGTCCACGTTCTCTAATCACTCTAAAGTGTGTATTATCTGCGTGTCACAACAAGAGGATGAGTGTGTGGCAGCACTATGGCTGGAGACATAAATTCACTAAATCCAAAAATTCACTGACATGGATTTTTATCGTTGAGGCATTGTTTACTTACCAAAATAGAACTTACTGTAAGCCTGTGTAAACCTTTATCAGGGGCCATTAACTGGTGATTAACAGGAAACAGCAAAACACACTGGCCATAGTTCAGATTTTGGTCTAGATTTCTGTAGCAGATCCTCTGTTACAGCCAACCACTTTATATATTATTTATGTCAAATTCAAAAGCAGCTTTAGCTAAGAATTTCTAGCTAAAACCTTTCTGGACATATTTGTGTTGTTCGGTAATGTTATACAGATTTATACAGTGCCTCCAGAAAGTATTCACCCCCATTGATTATTTCTTTTTTTGCTGTATTGCAGCATCAAATTTGAGAGTATTATAATGGGATTTTTTTCTGTACCTTTTGAAGTGACTGTTTACAGAAATAAAGTTAAATATTTAGATGTCCTCAGAATGATTTTTAAAAAAAATAAAAAGTCTAAAACTGCATTATTGATAAGTGTTCACCCCTTTCTTTTAGCAATATAAATTAGGGCTAGTATTTGTTTTTTTTAGAGTGCACACTAAATATGTTAAACAGAGTACACCTAATAATTAATTTTAATTTTAGTTAATTTTAAATCCACCTGCATCCAATTGTGTGCTTGCACAATAAACATCTCTGACTTCTCTGACTCACGGCTAAAATGGCAGATCAGATCAGTTTTGCTGGCAGGAAGACCAAAGAACTGCCCATGAAGCTTCGATATGAAGTTGTTATGGGGGAAAGTTGTAGAAGGTTATTAAAACATTGGCAAAACGTTGAATCTTCCTCGATGAAAAAAAATATGACTCTACCAAGACCAAGCTGAGTGCTCAGGCAAGAAGTGCAGTTGTCAGAGAAGTGTCCAAGAGTCTATCTACAACACTGTAACAGAACTTACTGGCTGAAATAGAAGAACCTCTGCAGACCTCAACAACATCATCAGCTCTTCACAGATCCGGCCTCTATGGGACGGCACCCAGAAGGAAGTCACTTCTGAGAAATGCCATGTTAGAAAATCGGAGAACTTTTGGAAAAAGATTTTGGATTTTGTGGTCTGATGAGGCTAAATTGGAGGCATTTGGTCTAAAGCTGAAGCATACTGTTTGGCAAAAACCAAATACATCCCAACACCCAGATAACACCATTCCTGTGGTGAAGCACGGTGGTGGTAGCATCAATGCGCTTAGGTTTCTTTTCAGCAGGAGGAACTGGAGTTTGTTGCCATCGCAGGAAACATGTGATGGAGCCAAATATCAGCAAATTGTTGAAGAGAACCTCTTCCAGTCAGCCAGACATCTGCATTTAGGGCAAAAATACATGTTCCAACAGGACAATGAGCTAAAGGCCATTATCAGTCAAGCACTTTTTAGATTTAGATACTTTTCAAATAATTTCGAGGACCTCTAAATACTTTATATGATTTTATTGCTGTAGAGAGTTACTTAAAAAGGAGCAGAAAAAAATCCCATTTTGATATGCTTAAATTTGATGCTGCAATACAGCAAAAAGAGAAGTAATAACTAAAGGGGTGAATACTCTCTATATGCACTGTATATCTCTGTACCAATCACCTCCTAAAATTATAACATATAATAAATGTGTGGTGCAATGCATTCTGGGTATGTTGTTAAAATGGGCAAAAGATGAAAGGGAAGTGGACGAGGGGAGTGCTGAAACCAGGACTGGAACATAAATAGTGCTTTTATTTGGTGTTTTAGGTTTGAGGTCAATCGTTATTATGAATCAGCATTATAACAGTGATATGCATTAACACACATGCACACGCACACACACACACACACACACACAGTGTGATATAACTGTATATATAAGGATATATAACATTTCCTGGTGCAATGTGAATGATATGAATGTGACCTAATGCTAATGAGAGTGTGGCTAAAGCTAAACAGCACTAAGCAGCTCAATGCAACAGAAATATATTGATGTGAGTTAAAATGTAATAAAATTACAGTATTTATGAAGCTTTGCTGCAAAAATACTGTATGAAAATAAAATAAAAAAATACACTGATGGCAGCATCCAAAAATCTCATCAGTGAACAAATATTTGCACATTTTACTCACTGATCCACATTTTTCCATGATCCATTATTTAACTTAAGGAGCTTCTTCAAAGACTAATTCTGCTTTAGTCTCCGCCCCTTTAACGCTTGTGTCACTCATTGGGGAGCTTTTTATTATTTTTGCACCATTTTTCTCTCGTGGTGATTTAATACTGAAATTGTGCACATCAGTATTCTGTCCTCAAAAAGCAAAGTGATATTCGGACATTACGTGAGCGTCACGCATGTGGGGGTGGAGTTTATCTAACAGAGAAGTCTCAGTTGCACGTGATTCTGACTTTGAACTCAAGTGCATTTTTCTTACGTGATATCGGCTCCAGTGTTACGCGCAGCTGTCTGACAGTTTAATGTAAACACAATATGTCACAGAGAAATTTATGTTTTGGCTATAAAAACACTCAAAAACACTATGGAATGTCATTTCAGAAGAATATTAAATACATAAATGTAATGCTATTCATTAATTAATAATATCCTCATAATGTCCACAAAAAGTTTTTTTTTTTTTTTTCGCAAGGAGAACATCGAAGGAGACACATCTTAATCAGAGATATCAGACATTGCTTAGATGGAAGAGTGATTTTTTATAGATAAAATTATGAATTAACTTAAAGCTTCTCTGTAAGTGTAGCATGAGCACCCAGTCAGATAATCCTTCAAATCTTGAGCATGTTTTCTTTACAGGAGAAATCCTGCATGTTCATCGACACATTAAAATTTCATGACCTTGATTTATTTAAAAAATTATAAAATACATATTATTCATTGCCTGTCAAGTCACCTTTATTGAAAAACCCTGTTTTTGTCCACCTCAGAGGTGTGAACTACACACAGGTGTTTAAATAATCTGAATGTGGAGCTCAAAAAAATCCTTAACCCGACTCTGAATACCAGGAACTTTCCCCTTGATGTAACGTTTGGGTTTATCCTCAATATGCTCCTCTGATTGGAACACAGTGACAAAACCATGTGAATATTTGATAACTGCTGAATTTGACCAACCCTTGGTTTTATACTTAGACTTTTGTGTGTGTGTGTGTGTGTGTGTGTGTGTGTGTGAGTGTGTGTGAGTGTGTGTGTGAGAGAGAGAGAGAGAGAGAGACCTACTCACTGCAGACAACAGAGCTCACATTCTTTTTGAACAGTTAACGGTTAGTGTCATTTGTATTATTTTTCACAGATTTAATAAATTATTTTAAAGTTTTATTCTGATTAAGACAGATTTAGATTATTCAGTTTCTATTCAGAAAAACATAAATTACATCTGAATAATCATCTCAAGCTGATTCTGGCTTTATGTTTTTATTTAAAGCGGCAGCACTGAATGAACACAATCAGATTCTAACAGACATTAATTCTGAATTTGGCTCTCATTAAGATTCAGATCAGATTTCATTAAGAGCAGCAATACTGAATGAATGTAGATGCAAAAGTTACTGGCTAAAATTATTTACTAAATTAAATATTAAAGTTGTAGTAGAACATGTGCAAGAAAGTGATTATTGATCATTATTCAGAGTTTGTGGATTTGTGAGAATGCGTTTTTTCATGTTGATTGCAAAATATTCCTAAATCCAGCCATAGATCCTGTTTTAGCATTATTTATAATCGGATAAACATTAGAATATTGTTCTTCTGTTGTGAAGCAGCAAAAAGGAAGGCTGAAGCTCTACCAGGAAAAGAGGAGACAAATATTGATATTTTATCAGAGAATTCTGGAAAATTATCAAATGAATTAAAATAGAAAAAATGAATCTTATAACTTCAGTGAGTGATGTTTAGACTTGTAATGATTGTTGTTAACTTTGCACCGAGTGTGTAGACAGACGTGTGTATTATTCTGTGAAAATTATGTGTAGCATTATTTAACAGTGTTCATGAACAGCAATGTTTTTATTTTTATTTATAAATTAGTACAGCAGCTGAAACACCACGTTCTTTGCAGAATAAAGTTACTTTGTTCAATTTTTTTAATCAGTTTAATTGTTATTTTATTAAATAGCTTTTTTAAATAATTTACTTATCAGTATCAATATTTATTTATTTATTTATTTGTGTGTGTGAGTGCTGTTTGTTTTCTCACGACTGTTCAAATCTGAAGATTAAAGATGTGTATCTATAACTTTATAATGAGTTTTAATGTTCTGTATAAATGTTCTCTATAAAGTGTTTGAGCAGCTCTTACACTCTCTCTCTCTTACACACACACACACACACACACACACAGTCCCCTCTGAAAATATTGGAAGGGCAAGGCCCTGACACTGAAGACATTGAAGACATTTGTGTTTGAGATCAAAAGATGAATATGAGACGACGGATCAGAATTTCATTTCCTGATATTTATATATAGATATACATATAGTTGTTTTAAACAACTTTTGTTTGAACCCACCCATTTTTCAAATGATCAAATATATTGAATTTTTTTTTTTATATAATGGAATATTTGAAATCGGAGCCTTCTAATCAAAAGTGCAACATCTTATCCACTGAGCTGCCACCAACAAAACCACGCTGCCATTCCAGTCATTTCAGAGGGGACTGTACGTACACACTTACTGCACTGCTGGTTTATGTTACTGGTGTGTTTTTATTCACTGTTTGGACTGTAGAAATTTCATTACATTTACAATAAATCAGTTTCATTCATGAGCTTAAACTCTTTTTGTTGTTTGCTGTTTGATTCACCGATTCAAGAATTGCACTACAGTTTCCATGTTAACAAAGGCCTGCATCGAGCAGACAGACTTCTATGAGGATCACCAGAGGGAGCGCTGCACTATACACTGTGCTACTGTAAATTACAGTGTAGTAATATAGTGCACATTTGTACAATACACTGTGATACAGTACTCTACTGTTGGTACTTTCTAATTACACTTATGGCATTTACATTTATGGCATTAAAATTAATCTTACACTCACTTATACTTACACTTACACTCACTTAAAATTAATCTTACACTCAGTTATTAATTAAAATTGGCCATACGTTTCTTTAAGTAATCATTCTTTTTTTTTACTTGGATATTAATATTCAAAGCTGTAGTTATTAGTAAAATAATTAGGGATAATTAAACTATTATTAATGAATTTGACCGATATCAGTTGCCACAAATCAACTATTATAACTTAACAGTTAAGAATAATGATAATGATCAAGTTACCTGAAGGTTCTGAGTTCTTCAGTAGAAGCTTGGCATCTGTTTTGATCTGAGAAACAGCAAACATGTGATGGGTTCTACAGGATAACATTTATTGAACACAAATCAACAAACACAAGTTATAGGCAATGCATTATAGAAATGGTAGTGGATGTTTTGAACGAGTGGATGTTTCGATGTGTGTGTGTGTGTGTGTGTGTGTGTGTGTGTTGGTATGTAGCTGCACATGAACAAAGGCTGCACTCACTCTTGGTTTGAGAACAAAGGGAAGGTTTCCACACCATGTAGGTATCAAACAGAAAAATAACATTATTATGAGAATACATGCAACAGGAGCTCCACCAAGTTGTTTCTGCAGAGGGTGTCTATTTTTGTCCACTCCTAATGGACCAGGCAGAGGGAGACTGAGAAAATGTTCCTTGGGGCTTTTATCGCAGGAGTGTCTCAGGTAGAGTCACCTTCCCCCTTTTTTCCATTAGATGGAGGAACTGTTGGTGCCTGCTAGTGGATAGTGGCAGCTTAGGTAACTACACTATACTGTACTACTGTACTATACATTCTTTAAAACACTGTACAAGTGCCATGGTCTGCTGTAGTTTTTATTCTAGGTAGTCTACACATTTTGTTTGAAGCAGGCTGATCATAATAGACTAACAGTTACTCAGACACTGTGTGGTGAGACCATTCAGTGCTTTTTAGGTCATTAATAGTATTTTATTATCAGTGCAAACTTTCACTGGGAACCAGTGCAGTGTGGATAAGGTAATGTGATGTTACTGTGATCAAATCTTCTGGTTCCAATAAGGACACTGACTGCTGCACTCTGGACTAACTGGAGCTCATTAATCCAAAAAACAGGCAGAGGTCAGAACCAGGAAACGTGCCAATGCACCAAATCAGGGGGTAGCTCCTTCCTAAATATGGTTGTACTGTGCAGGACTGATATATCACATGCCTTGGCTGGGTTTACACTTAACAATCTTAAATAATTGAAGCGTGATTTGAAAATCCCAAAGGTCGTTTCTATCTTGGTGTTAGTTTTTGGATGACTGTCTTAAATCGACCTTGAGGTATAGGCAGTGGCCCTGGATATGGAGTCATCAGCTACTTCTTGCAGCCGTACCCTCTGTCTCCAAGCAGCTCATTAAATTGCTCATTAAATTAATGCAGAAAGGACAGGAACATTTAAAAAAATATATATTTAAAGCAAATCCATACAGTAAGGTAGTTGGCATTCATCCCAAGCTCTAAGCAGTGATAAAGTATAGACTTCCTAGGTATACAAGTCATGAACTGACCAAGGCCAATTTGCCTTAAAGCTGGTAGTCAGGGACCGTTTACAGGTCATGTGAACAAGGGACAATGTCTTATGTGGTTCTTTTCTTTTTCTATTGATGTTCTGTTAAAGCCCAGTTTGTTACTACTAGATATTTCAGGAAGTGTGTATATGAATGGTCTACCAGAACACTGATGCTATGCACCGACTTCCTTTTAATGTACAGTCCCCTCCGAAAGTATTGGAACAGCAAGGCCATTTCTTTTGTTTTTGCTCTACACTGAAGACATTTGGGTTTGAGATAGAAAGTTGAATATGAGACAGATCAGAATTTCAGGTTTCATTTCCTGATATTTACATCTATGTTAAACAACTTAGAATGTGGCACCTTAGGTGAGCCAAAGTATAGGAATAGATAGTCTTAAAGTAAATGAAAGTAAATAACACTTAATATTTGGTTGTGTATCTCTTGCTTGCAATAACTGCATCAAGCCAGTGACTCAATGACATCACCAAATTGCTGTGTTCTTCTTTTGTGATGCTTTTCCAGGCTGTAGTGCAGCTTCTTTCAGTTGTTGTTTGTTCTAGGGGGTTTATCCCTTCAGTCTCCTCTTCAGGAGGTGAAATGCTGCTCTGTTGGTTTCAGGTATGAACAATAATCTATCTCTTAATATTGATAAGACTAAAGAGATGATTGTTGACTTCAGGAGGACGCAAGTAGACCACTCACCACTGCACATTAACAGAATAACTGTGGAGAGAGTCAAAAACTCCAAGTTTCTTGGGGCGCACATGACGGAGGACTTCTCCTGGACTCTCAACACCACCTGCCTAGCCAATAATGCCCGGCAGTGCCTCCACTTCCTGTGGAGCTGTCTCACCATGTGGTACTGCACAGTCTCCAACCACAAGACCCTAAAGCGGATTGTGAGAACAGCTGAAAAGATCATCCGAGTCTCTCTACCCACCATTGAAACCTCATACAACAACCGCTGCATCTGCAAAGCCACCAGCATTGTGTACGACCTCCCTCTCTCATGGACTCTTCACCCTCCTGCCATCTGACAGAAGGTACAGAAGCATCCGTGCCACCAGCAGACTCTGCAACAGTTTCTTCCCTGAGGCAATCAGATTACTCAACACCCTGCTGCCTCCCAACACTCACCTGGGCCAGTCAAACACCTAACCCAGTATGACTCAGTACCACTGCACACTGCACTTCACAAAGCTGCATCAGTCACTTTATGGAACACTATACTTATTGCTGCTACACTACCAAATACTTTATGCTTTATGGTACACAGTCCATGTTCTGTGTATTTATAGTCCTGCACTTGTCACACTTGTTGTGTATTTGCACTTTTGTAGTCTTTTGTACTGTTATGTGTTGTACTATGGTCCTGGAGAAAGCTATATAGAGGAATGACAATAAAAACCCACTTGACTTGACATTTGATTTACTGACTGTCCTTTTGTACCTCCTATGTTTGTTATGCATTCATTTTGCACCATGAATATGAAAACTCTTATCATTATCCAGAAAATGAAATCCTCTTCCTGTGAATTAGACCCAATCCCTACTGCCATTTTTAAGAAAGTGTTACCCTGTGTGTTGGGTGATGTTTTAGATACTGTGAACACCTCCCTGTCTTCTGGTGACTTCCTGAGTGCTCTGAAGATAGCTATGATTAGACATCTCCTTAAGAAAGTGGATTCGGATCCAGCTGATTTAGTAATATTAGACCGATATCTAACCTACCATTTTTAAGCAAAATTTTTAGAAAAAGCTGTTTTTATTCAGCTTAATGATTTTCATATTTCAAATAATGTCTTTCCAATCAGGCCTTCACTCTAATTACAGCACTTAGTACCACCTTGGTCAGGGTTTTAAATGATCTGTGGCTAGGCGCTAGTTCTGTTCACATTTCCATTCCTATTCTTTTGATTGGAGTGCAGCTTTTGATACTGTAGACTATGATATTCTTCTACACAAACTTGAACACCGGGTAGGTCTCTCAGGAGCAGTACTAAGCTGGTTCAGATCATACTTGTGTGGTAGACAGTTTTAGTCACTCTTCAAGACAATGTGATATTTAATTTGGAGCTCCACAAGGATCCATTTTAGGATCCTTACTTTTCTCCCTCTCCATGTTACCTCTTGGTAGACTCATTCAAAAGCATGAAATCAGTTTTCATAGTTATACAGATGACACACAACTTTATATATCAGTGCCACCAGGTAATTAAGAGCCAATTAACAAACTGATTACATGCTTGAGTTTACAAGAGAGATTAGAAATCTGGATGTAATAGTCGACTCTGATCTCAGCTTTGTTCCTCACATCAATAATATCTCTATGGTCACATTTTATCATTTGAGAAACATTGCAAATGTCTGTCCATTTTTTCTAAAGAAGATGCAGAAAAACTCATCCATGCATTTATTACACATAGATTAGATTACTGTAATGCTCTCTTTAAAAAATTTTATCCATTACAGTTAGTACAAAATGCAGCTGCTTGACTTTTAACACAAACTAGAAAGAGAGATCATATTACTCTTATTATGCAGGAGCTGCACTGGTTACCTGTGACATCCAGAATCAATTTTAAAGTGCTCTTATTATCTTTTAAAACTCTTAATGGCATTGCCCCTGTGCATTTAGCAGAATGCTTGAAGAATTACCACCCGAGTCATTTTCAATAAATGCCGGGTTCCTTAAGGTTTCTTTTAAGAAGAAGAAGCTTGGTGAAAAATGTTTTTAGTGTCCATGCTCCCGTGGAACTCACTCCCACGTGTATATCGGTCAGACACCTTCACTGAATATATTTAAAAAGCAGCTTAAAACACATTTATTTACCTTGGATTGTAATTAATATTCTTGATTTTATGTTTAAAACTGCTTTTTTTAAATCTCTTAATAATGTTCATAATATTTTATTTTCTGTTTGATTACTTATTTTTATTTCTTAATGAAATTTTAGATTTTAATATTGTGTTGCATTATTATTATTGTTTTGTTATTATTTTACCATTGTATTATATTTTTTTCATTGTGAAGCACTTTGAGCTGCATTTTATGTATGAAAGGTGTTATATAAATTAATTCAATTCAATTCAATTTTATTTGTATAGCGCTTTTAACAACATTGTCACAAAGCAGCTTTACAGAAATAAATATTAATAAATTCAGGATAGAAATTTTAAATGTAAGAATTTATCCCTAATGAGTGAGCCAGAGGTGACGGTAGTGAGGAAAAACTCCCTGAGATTATATGAGGAAGAAACCTTGAGAGGAACCAGACTCAAAAGGGAACCCATCCTCATCCTCATTAAATTATTATTATTATTATTGATTCTGATTCTTATTATTATTAATGTTATTATTATTAGGGGGCCAAGCATGGAAGGTGTGTAGGCACTGTACTGTTATTCTACCTTATCTTCTTCTTCTTCTTTTTCTGGCTAGGGTGTCTATGGCAGCCCATAGAACTGTCTGGTAAAAAAGTTGTGAAATTTGGCACACTGACTGGCATCCCTAGATTCCCTGGATCGAGACGAATTCAATGCACCCTATGACATCAATTTCTGCCTAATTAGATTTTCTGCCATCTTGGATTTTGTCAAAAACCTTTTTTTTTGCAACTCCTCCTACAAATTATGTCCAATCAACACCAAATTTGGCACACATCATATTCAGACCAATCTGGACAAAGGGGTCTTCAAAAGAATGTTGATATTCCAAAAGGGTCGCCTGTAATGTGCCAACACATCTGATGGCAACGCCACCAAATAGGAAATGAGGCTGTATCTCAGCAATAACTTTGCACACTGACACAAAACTTGGTAGGCAATTTTGTGAGAGTGCCACTTACTGGTCAAAAGTTACAATAACATGTCAAAATGCTTCCCGCTAACTGCCATTTTTGCTACTCCTCCTCCAAATTTTGTCCAATTTTCACCAAATTTGGCTCACATCATATTAAGACCTGTCTAAACTTGCACAAACTGGGATGAAAAGGCCCAGACTGATGAGAAAAAACATCAATACCTTAGATGTTTTTAAATTTCAAGAAGAAACAAATGTTCGGGTCAGAGCAGTAACAATCACGACCACAGCTCACAGCAGCTGCAGCAGCAACGCCACCCTGCTGCCCATGTGTTCATCTACAGCTTTCCTCCTACAGTCAGAGAATTCCTCACTGTCCGTGAGCTAAACACACACATCAGTACTGAAACTACAATCACTCCTGAGTCCCTTTACCTAAAGTTATGGCTCTGCTTTCCTCTGATCGTTCAGGCAGCAACTGTAGCGCGTCTATGTGTGTGCAGCTCACTGAGTCTGAGTGCTTGGCCCCGAAAATGCTGCTTGCAGCTTAAAATATTATTATTATTATTATTATTATTATTATTATTATTGATCTCAAATACAATATTGTTCCAATACTGTAGGGACTGTAGATTCATGTACCCACAGTATTATTATTGATTTACTAGTGATGTGTGTGCAGTCTAATGCAGCGAATACCATGGGAATTCCTAATAGACTACAGGCACCTTATAAAAACGTGTAACAGATTAACAAACAATATTGTGTTAAGTTAGTTACCTGCTATTTAATTAAAAAATAAACTTTAAAAATGTGTATAAATCATATAAGAACTGAAAAACCATAACAGATTCTGACTCTGAAAATAGGGCCTTAGAAATCAATTCACAATACAAGCAGCAAGCTCCATGGGATCCTCAAAGAAACATGATGCATTCATAATTCCTAGCTTTCAGATTGGACCTCAGGTTTCAGACTGTATTCTGCCTTTTGGCCACCTGATGGCGACCCTGAGGACTTTCTATTACAGCGCCAGGCTAGTTAATGTGTTTCAGCTGTGTCTCATTTTCCTGTGTACTTAAGTTGCCCTGTTTGTTAGAGTCTTTGCTCAGTCTTTGCCTTGGTTTTGGCCTTGTGTAAGTCTCTGCCCTGCTCGTCTGCTTTTTGTCATGTATGACTACCTTGCTAGTTTTTTTTTATGGACTGTGACTGATAAAATCCTGCCTTGGATCTTTGCCCTGTTTTTTGTATTTTGTTGGAATTTTTGCCCTAGCTTTTGTGTTTTATTTTTTATGTCTTCTGAGTGTTGCATTGTTTGAGTTTTTTTGCTGGCCTGTTTTTTCCCCTTTTGGATTTTTTGCCTTTTGCTACTAGTCACCCTGCTGATATTCCTTGTCATTTTTTGCTCTTCCCCTATTAAACCATTCGACCTACTCCTATACCAGCCTCTGCTTTTGGGTCTTCTCATCTGTGTTTAGCTCCATCAGTAGAGCATTAGACCTGTACCCAGAGATCCTGGGTTCAAATCCTATCTGCTCCTGACAGGACAAGAGCTGGGCTTTAAACATGTTCAGTGTGGTTTGCTTCAACTTAACCTGTCCAAGTTAGCTGTGTATAGTAAGTTGCCATGGTAATTTACTCAGCTGAAAATATAGCCACCTTCACAGTATGCATAAGACAGAATTTAACCCAAAGTTATCTCAATAACCTTTCAATCCTTCTTCTTTGTTCTTGACGGCCTTGTTGGGCCCAAAGGCCTTTAAGGACAACTGGTCCCAAAAACACACCTGCAGTCAAGTGATAGGAGATCAATATCCTATCTGACCAGTAGAGGAAGCCCACTTGAGGACATTTGTGTGTACATCTTCTATATCTTGTGTATACTTGGAGATTACTCCTGATTGTAATGGAACACGAAATGAACCAAAGGCCCAAACAGTCAACAAGAGACTGTTGGTGACATTGCTGAGTGTGAGTGACTAGCTTTTCCAGGCACTTTGTCACCACTGTATACTGTGGATAATACTGTATACATAACTATATCACTGTATGATATAATATACAAAATAATATACTGTTTACTATTTATATTATATATGAGTGGAAGCTGGGCTGTGCTCGAGCACCGGTTTGTGACTGAGGCAGAGCCAGAGAAGGTGAGTGGTAAAGATTGCACACCTGAGGGAAATTGTACTAATGAACAGTCTGCGTTGCAGTGAGCTGTGATGAGTATAAAAAGGAGAGAGCTGAGCGCCGAAAGAGAGAGCTGACCAGCACAGAGCTGTGTGTGTGAGTGCATGCCTTAGTTTGAGTATGCTGGAAAGCCAAAGTAAATAAAAAAAAATAAAGTGCACCTTTGAGTTATCCCAAGCCTGCCTTCAGCCTCCTCACTGCCCACCTGAATCTGGGAAAATGTTATACTCGTGTCGAAACCCGGGATTATGAGGAAGAACCACCGCCATGGAGTCCTCCACGAGCCCCAACACCAGCTGCATCGAGCTGCATTGAGAGCAGGAGCAGTGCATCCAGGCCCTGCTCCAGGCCCAGACAGAGAATCAGCAGGTGCTCCAGAGCCTGGTCCAGCAGGCAGGTACTCCAGCCACAGCCTCAGCTGCAGCCGCAGCCCTGCCCCACATCGCCTTCTCAAAAATGGGACCACAGGATGACCAAGAAGTGTTCTTGGAGTTGTACAAGCACTCCGCAGAAGGCTGACTTCCAGTGGGCAGCCTGCCTACTGCTTCCCCTGACTGGGGAAACCCAACTGGTGGCTCAACAGCTGCTGGTAGCCAACATGCTGGAGTGTCCGGACCTGAAATGGGTGATTTTGTGACGGGTCGGCCCTACCCCAGAACAGCACTGTCAGTGCTTCTGCTCACTGACTTTCTGTGAGTTCGGGTGCCCATTCACATTCACACAGAAGCTCAGGGGCACTTGCTGAAGATGGCTGCTGGCCGAGGGGCATGGTGCCGAAGAAGTGATTGACTTTGTGGTACTGGAGAAGTTCGTCACCTGTCTACCAGAGGAGACGGCGGAGTGGGTCCAATGCCATCATCCGGCATCGCTCGATGGGCGGTCCAGCTGGAAGAGGACCACTTGGCGGCATATCCGGGGGCAGACGAGCCCCTCTCTTCTCACTCCCTTCCTTCCTCTCCTGCTTCTCACCTTTCCCCCCCTCCTGCACCACTGAAATTGGGCCAACACCCCCGAAACTAGTTCCCAGAGCCCATACTTTTTCATCCCCCTGTGTCTGTTTCCTTTTCCCCTCAGGTGGGTGAATCCAGGGCTGCAGTTGTGGGAGTAAAGTCTGGGCCGGTGTGCTGGCGTTGCGGGGAGCCCGGGCACTTCCAGGACCAATCCACGTGATGGAGGTGGGGGCATTGGTCCAGTTCCCAGATGTGCTGTAGGCCACCCCAATTGACCTGGGATGTAACACATACCAATGAGTGTCCAAGGGGTTACATACCACAGATTGGTAGATTCAGGCTCTAACCAAACCTCAATTCACCAATGCTTGGTTCAAGGGGAGGCATTGGTTCAATTCAATTTTATTTGTATTTGTAGCGCTTTTAACAATGGACATTGTCCTCCACGTCACAAAGTAGCTTTACAGAAATAAATACATTCAAATTAAATTAGACCAAAATAAATTGTAAATATGTGAGGTGAGTTGTGTACATGGGGATGTTCATGAATATCCGGTGGTGCCGGTCATCATTAAATTCCTGAGGCAAAAACACATAGCCGAGGCGGCACTTAGTCCTCGCCTCACCCATCCACTAATCCTGGGGCCGTCAATGTCAGCTCCACGTCAGGGGGACATGGAGTGCGGGAAGGGCCCTGCCCCTCCACTCTTGGTGGGGATTTCCCCTTGGAGCAGTCATGTGATGAGACCCCAAGACATGTCTTTGACCAAGTGAGAGTAATCGATGGTCAGCCAATCCAGCATAATGTTGTGCTATCCCACCCCTATTTTTCAATTATTCATTATAGGTTATACTGAGTGATGCAGGACACTCAGGCACAAGAAGAAATGTCCCAACTGTTGGTCCAGAAGAGCCATCGGGAACTGCCAGGTGGTGACTGCCAGCTGGTGAATCTGCCGGCCACCCCAAAAGTGCCTTTGGCCCTCTTCCATTAATCGAGGTCTCCTTTGAAAGAATTGGTATAGACCTCATCAGACCATTAGATCTGACTGCATGAGGGCATCACTTTGTGCTAGTTTTAGTGGACTATGCAACACAATTCCTGGAAGTAGTGCGTCTCTGTAACATCTCAGCACACAGTGTTGCGGAGGATCTCTTCCATGTTATCTCCCGAGTTGGGATCCCAAAAGAGATCCTGACTGATCAGGGCACATCTTTCATGTCACAAACACTATGTGAGCTGTACAAATTGTTGGGGATTAAAGTGAGTCGCACCAGCATTTACCATCTGCAGACGGATGGGCTGGGCAATGGTTTAATCAAACGCTTAAAATATGATTTGTAAGTTCTTTCACAAAAATGTGCAGAATGGGGAGAGTTCCTCTTATTTGCAGTACGAGAGGACTTGCAAGCTTCCATGGGTTTTTCCCGGTTTGAATTAGTGTATGGGTGGAAGCCTCATGAGGTTCTGGATATCATTCAGGAAAATTGGGAGAAGGGGCCTTCTAACAGTAAAAATGAAATCCAATACGTTCTTGAGCTGTGAGCAAAACTCCACACCTTAAGTCACATAACACAGGAGAATTTTTTCTCAGGCGGAAGAACGTCAAGCCCGGCTGTATAACGGGTACTCGGCTACGGGAGTTTGCACCGGGTAAAACATCAGGAGCTCGGTTTGATACCAATGTCGCGTTCCAAATTGCTCGCCAACTGGCAAGAGCCCTTTGAGGTCACACGGCGAGTCGGGGACTTGGACTATGAGATAAGGCAAACGGATAGAGAGGGGGCGTGGCAGGTTTACCACCTCAACCTCCTCAAACCATGGAGAGAAGTGGTTCCCTTGGCTTTGGCAATGGTTGTTCCAGAGAGGGAGGAGCTAGGACCGGAGGTAAATCTAAAAACGGCGGCTCAATCCTCCCCAGGCCCTTATGGAGACCACCTCTCCCCATCCTGAATCATGGAGATTAGCAAGTTGCAGATGGAGTTTTCATAGAGCACCACATAGAGATGCCCCCAGTAGCTGGTGGTACACAGCCAACCCTACCATCTACCCGAACATAAAAAAACAGCTGGTCTGGGAGGAGCTCATGGCCATGCTTGATATGGGAGTATTCGAGGAGTCCCACAGTGACAGATCCAGCCTGGTAGTTTTTGTTCCCAAAGCAGACGGTTCGCTCAGGTTTTGTGTGAACTTGAAGTTCACACAAGTCAATGCAGTGTCTAAATTCAACACATACCGAGATGTTGGTTAGGTGCCGCTCGTTTTTATTTGACACTGGTTTTGACAAAGGGATATTGGCAGGTCCCCTGGATGTTCCAGCGACTCATAGACAGAATCCTCCGGCAGCAAGCTGCTTATTCTGCTGTCTATCTAGACATTATCATCTATAATAATGATTTGCAGTGGCACATTCAGCATCTGAGGCCGTGCCAACAGGCTTTTATTCAGGTAAAAGCTGAACTCTGTGGCAGACCACTTTTACATTCTCTTGATTTCTCTCTCCCTTTTGCTTTACAGACAGATGCGTTGGACAGGGGGTTGGCCATGTTGTCCCCTTGCTGTACGTCAGCCACAAGCTCTTGGTGAGAGAGGAATGTGGAAGCGGGGGTGGGCACCTGCGGGAAATTGTACTAATGAACGGTTGGTGTTGAAGTGAGCTGTGGTGAGGATAAAAAGGAGAGAGATGAGTGCCTCGAGAGAGAGAGAGAGCACAGAGCTTTGTGTGTGTGTGCATGCCTTAGTTTGAGTACAAAAGCGAAAGTAAATAAAGAAAATAAAGCGCACCTTTGAGTTATCCCAAGCCTGCCTACAGCTTCCTCTTTGCCCACCCGAACATGGGAAAGTGTTACAATATGCTATGCATACATTTTTATATTATATATTGTAGTGGACCCCGTCCGAATAATGGCCAAAACTTTACTGATGTTTCTTGAAGCTTTATTAGCATTCCTTTTTACTTAAGAAATCACTGTAAGAGCTGAATGAAGTGATACAAAAATGTACATTATTAGACATATTCAGCGATTTTCACAAAATACTTGTTTTTAACTAACAGTATACAAATACACAAACCTTATGCCTTTTCGAGGGGTGCTGAATAAACTTATAAACAGTCCTTTTGTGCACAAGTTCTGTTAAGCCGTCATGAAGCGTTTGCTCTCCATACCATTTTTCTCATTACTATCTCTTAGCCGTGAAAGCAGATTCCATTTCAAAATGAAAGCCCCCCGTAAACAACGGAAATAATGCGATTTTTAAACAATCTTTAACATACAAAAGATATCAGAAGCAACACAAAACAAATAGAGAAATTAAGGATAACTCTTATTAAAATCTGTTACATACTGAGTTGGCATTTGGCAGCTGTTCGACTGGAGCTACCAATATGAAGTCCAAGGAGATCTCGATGCAAGTGAAGGAGGCCATCATTAGGCTGAAAAAACAACATAAATCTATAAGAGAGGTAGCAAAAACCTTAGGTGTGGCCAAATCAACAGTTGGGTACATTCTTAAAAAGAAAGAAAGCACTGGTGAACTCAACAACATCGAAAGGCCTGGAAGACCATGGAAGACAACTAAAGTGGATGATCGCAGAATCCTTTCCTTGGTGAAGAAAAACCCCTTCACAACATCAACAGAAGTCAAGAATACTCTGGAGAAGGTAGGCGTATCATTGTCAAAATCTACAATCAAGAGATGCCTTCATGAATGTAAATACAGGGGGTTTACAACAAGGTGCAAACCACTGGGAACATTCAAGAACAGGAAAGCCAGATTAGACTTTGCCAGAAAACATCTAAAAAAGCCTCCCATGTTCTGGAATAAGATTCTTGGGACTGATGAAACCAAGATTAACTTGTACCAGAATGATGCGAAGAGAAAAGAATGGTGAATGAAAGAAACAGCTCATGATCCAAAGTATACCACATCATGTGTCATACATGGTGGAGGCAGTGTTATGGCATGGGCATGTATGGCTGCCAATGGAACGGGCTCACTGGTGTTTATTGATGATGTGGCTGCTGACAGAAGTAGCAGGATGAATTCTGAGGTGTATAGGGCTCTACTCTCTGCTCACATTCAGCCAAATGCTACAAAACTGATAGGATGCCGCTTCACAGTGCAGGTGGATAATGACCCTAAACATACTGCGAAAGCAACTCAAGACTTTTTGAAGGCAAAGAAATGGAATATTCTTCAATGGCCGAGTCAGTCGCCTGATCTCAACCCAATAGAGCTGCTTTTCACTTACTGAAGACAAGACTGAAGGCAGAAAGACCCACAAACAAGCAGCAACTGAAGGTGTCTGCAGTGAAGGCCTGGCAAAGCATCTCCAGGGAGGAAACTCAGAATTTGAGTTTTGAGAACATGGGCTCCAGACTTCAGGCAGTCATTGACTGCAAAGAATTTTCATCCAAGCATTAAAATTATGGTTATATTTACAATTATGTCACTTTGTCCAAATACCTTTGAGTCCCTGAAAATGGAGGTACTTTGAAAATGGCTGTAATTCCTAAATGGTAAATGCCATATTTTTGTGGAATCTCTTAAAATAAAGCTGAAAGTGTACACTTCGATCACATCTTGATTGTTTTATTTCAAATCCATTGTGGTGGTGTATAAAGGCAAAATCACAAAAACTCTGTCATTGTCCAAATACTTCTGGACCTGACTGTGTACATATATATATATATATATATATATATATATATATATTTTATTTTTTTTTTAACTTTTCAATTTTATTTTATTTTTCAGTATTTTCAATATTTATTTTACTTTATCTTATTTTATCTTTATTTTATTTTATCTTTATTTTATTTTATCTTTATTTTATTCTTTCTTTATTTCTTATGTGTATTTTATGTCTTGTCTTTTGTGTGTGCTGCTGGAACACTAATTTCCCCTTGGGATCAATGAAGCACTATTATTCTCGAGACAAATGTGAGGCCATCTGTCCAGCAGCTTAAGCTGGGCCGAAATTGGGTCATGCAACAGGACAATGATCCCGAGCACACCAGCAAATCAACATCTGAATGACTAAAGATGAAAAAAATGAAGCTGTTGGAATAGCCAAGTGAAAGTCCAGACCTCAACCCCATTGAGATGCTGTGGTGGGATCTTAAGAGAGCTGTGCATAAACAAATGCCTTCAAACACCAATGAACTGAAGCGATGTTGTAAAGAAGAATGGGCCAAAATTCCTCCACAATGATGTGAGAGGCTGATAAACTCCTACGGAAAACATTTATTTCAAGTTATTGTTGCTAAAGATGGTGCTACATTGCTGAATTACAGGGTGTACCTTTTTTCCCACATTGTTTCTGAATGTTGGTTTACTTTTGGGAAAAAAATGACTACATGTTGAAATCTGTTGTGTTTTTGTTGAGGTTATTTGTTTGTTTGTAGAAGTTGGTGAGGACCAAACAATTGTTATTTAGGCCCTGATAAATAAAAACATCAAACTGAAAGAGGGTGTACTTTCTTTTCCCCATATTTATATACGTGTGTGTGTTTGTGTGTATATACACAGTATATGTATAAATACGTGCAATAAAGTCAGTTGAGGTTTACATTAGTCTTCTTATGCGTGAAGTTACATTCACTCAGGAGCAAGAGTCGGAAACAAATTTTTCATGAAGACATACTCTCTCATGTAAACCCTTATACGAACAATTTACGAATAAATGTGTTCATATCCAGGTTGAGAAACAATCTCACATTTTTTTTTATTCCAGATATTTTTTATTATTATTTGTTCATCAGTTATAACATTTCAATTCAATTCAATTTTATTTGTATAGCACGTTTAACAATTGACATTGTCACAAAGCAGCTTTACAGAAATAAATGGATTCACAAAAAATATATTGTAAATATGTGAATTTATCCCTAATGAGAAGTCAGAGGTGACGGTGGTGAGGAAAAACTCCCTGAGATGATATGAGGAAGAAACCTCGAGAGGAAACAGGCTCAAAAGGGAACCAATCCTCATCTGGGCGCAACGTATAGTGTGATTATAAATAAATCCCTTAAATTATAAATTATTGTGTACTATATGGACAAATAGTGCAATTGTGCAACCAATAAATTCATCACAGTTTTTGCAAGAAGTCCGGCTGGTTAAAATCTATCCACTGTCCACTGATGGAGTCCTGAGTACGAAGCTGCTCGTGGCAACCGCAGCCCCAAAGCCACTACAGCAATCGCAGTCCCAAGCCATTACAGTACAGTACAGTACAGTACAGCTCCCCATATGTGATCCCCAAGCCATCTCCACATCCCCCAGGTGGCACCATCCCCAGCAATCCAAACAGTTCTTCAGGCCGTCCATATGGGGCCCCAGCAGCAGCAGCGAGCGAACTCAACCGATGAGAACTCCAACCAGAAGTAGGGCATCAGGATGGGTCAGGCAGCAAGGAGGAGCAGAAGGGGTCAGGATCACTGGCATCACTGGCATCTCAGAAGTAGCATGTGTAGCTCAACAGAGAGTGAGGGAGAGAGAGAGATGGAGAGAGAGGAAAAGATTGTTAGGTGAGCTTTTGTCCTCTAATGGTTAAGCACAATGTACTTTGCGTGCAGAGAGCAAGCAGGGACTCCGGCAAGACTAGCTATGACAGCATAACTGAAAGGGAGAGCCAGAAGCTAACACAGACATGAGGGAGTCCTGGGACATAAAGCAGCAGCCTCTCCACCGTCGACAAACCTGAGTGAACGTGTGAGAGTGGGGGGCCAACAGCATCCAAACATCCCAGTTCACCACAACACTCTATACCTGTGAAACCCTCCAGATCTGCCCCTGTACCTAAGAAAACTATTCACTAAAGGCTTGACTAAACAAATATGTTTTCAGCCGAGACTTAAACACTGAGACTGTGTCTGAGCCCCGAACACTAAGTGGAAGGCTGTTCCATAACTGTGGGGCTTTGTAAGAGAAAGCTCTACCCCCAGCTGTAGCACGCACTATTCGAGGTACCAACAAATAGCCTGCACCTTTTGATCTAAGTAGGCGTTGCAGATCATAAAACACCAAAAGTTCACTCAAGTACTGTGGCGCGAGACCATTTAGTGCTTTATAGGTCAGTAGTAGTATTTTATAATCAATACGAAATGTGATTGGGAGCCAATGCAGTGTGGATAAGATAGGGGTGATGTGGTCATATCTTCTGATTCTAGTAAGGATTCATATCAATCTGCTGATACATGTATTTTTTGCTTACAAAAAACTCTCTCTCTCTCTCTCTCTCTCTCTCACACACACACACACACACACAGTCAGTTATTACAAAATGTAGAACCTGTTGCACAGGGATTAGTGTGTGTGTGTGTGTGTGTGTGTGTGTGTGTGTGTGTGGTATGTCCACTGGTCCTGTCTGAGCTTGTCTGTTAAATGCACCTTAGTAAAAACACCACTAACAAAAGTACTCGCGCTACATTTATAATATGAGCGACATTAACAGCACTAATGTACAGTATCTATCTAACTCTCTATCTGTCTGTCTGTCTGTCTATCTGTCTGTCTGTGTTTTTGTGCGTTTCTTCTGGTTAAGCTTGCTTTCTCGCTAATTCGCTCGTGCAGAGTGACGTCACGCCACGGGCCACTTCCTGGGTGAGCATTACAGGTGAACATCAGACACACCTCAGCGGCTGTTCGGACACCTGAACCAGCTACCGGGACGTTTTTAATCGGGAACATTCTTCATCACATTAGAGTTTCCTCCTGATCCAGTGTGATACTCCAGTGTGAGCCGGAAAAGTAGTCTGGCGAGGAAAAACTTTCTTTTCTTTTCTTATTGCGCTGAATTGCGTAATTGTGTTGTATTTACCGCTGAGAGCGCGCGCTAGTGTGTGTGCTGTGTGTGTAGGGAGAGCGCGCGCAGACCGGCTGTTTTGTGAGTATAAATCGGTATAGAATGGGTTTTGTGCGCGCGGCGGTGTGCTGCAGCCTTGTGTTTTTGCTCCTGCTCCACAATTCCGTACAGAGCTGCACTAAACACTTCACTAAAGGCCGGGACGGTTTTGTGTTGAACACGGAGGACAGTGTGGCGGTGGGAGCCACCTACATCTCCAACCCGAGTGTCGGGACACGGGAGGCCTGTCTGAACGCCTGCTGCCGGCACTCCCACTGCAACCTGGCTCTCATAGAGGCAGCACCGGAAGAGGACACACTCACTAACTGTTTCCTTTTCGACTGTCTGTACCGCAATCAGTTCGTCTGCAGCTTCGCCAAGAAATCCGGATTCACTAATTACATCCAGGACTCGGTTTATCAGCGGCACCTGCGCGGTCCTGGGGGAAAGTCTGGTCAGCTATTACTGTGTCTGTCTGTCTGTCTGTCTCATTATTAAAACACACTAAGGTCTGGGTATTAATGTAGATACACTCACCATCCACTTTATTAGGAACACCTGTACACTTGCAGTTCTCTAATCAGCCAATCATGTGGCAGCAGCACAATGTATAAACTCATGCAGGTGAAGAGCTTCAGTTAATGTTCACATCAAACATCAGAATGAAGAAAAACTGTGATCTCTGGGACTTTAACTGTGTCATGGTTGCTGGTACGAAATGAGCTGGTTTGAGTGGTTGGCGTGGTTGTAGGTGCCAGAAGGTTTGAGTTTTTCAGAAACTGCTGATCTCCTGCAAATTAGTTTTTTTGTTTTGTTTTCTGTGTAAACCGTTGTGTGTGGAAATCTCAGGAGATCAGCAGTTTCTGAAATACTCAAACCTTCTGGCACCTACAACCATGCCACGGTTAAAGTCCCAGAGATCACACTGTTTCTTCATTCTGATGTTTGATGTGAACATTAACTGAAGCTCTTCACCTGCATGAGTTCATGCATTGTGCTGCTGCCACATGATTGGCTGATTAGAGAACTGCATAAATGAGCAGGTGTACAGGTGTTCCTAATAAAGTTGTGACAGGATGTTAGCTAAAAATGTATAATAAAGATGAACATTAGGTTTTATTCAAAATAAATCACAAACAGAGTGAAACAGGAGTGAAAAAGGATAGGAAATAGGAGTTTTTTCACCAAGTGAAAAAGAAATATGACAGATAGCTACAATAGTAAATGATGGGTGATCTAGCTAGCTATCTAGTATTTACCTGGTTGTTACCTGGTTGTAGCTAGTTAACTGTAGCTTTCCTTGAAGTGAGGGGTTTCCAAACTTTTGCATACAACTGTAGAACACTAAGGTTTAGCCAGCTATTGAGCTAACTGTTTTAGCCTAGGAGGGAATTTATAAATTCACTATAGCAGAATTCATGGGGGTCAAAGTTTTTCAGGAAAGAGTCACAGATGAGCTGCTAGTGATGTTAGAACTGTACTCTGAAAGGTTCAGCTGCACCCAAGACAACAACGAAGGAACTGGTGAGTAGGAAGCATTAGGTACCAAATATACTTTATAGCCAAAAGTATGTGGACACCTGACCTATATGAGCTTGTTGGACATCTCATTCCAAACTGCCTCCCCCCACTTTGTGGCTATAACAGCCTCCAGTCTTCTGGGAAGGCTACAAGATTCTGGAGTTTCTACAAGATTTTGGAGTCTGTGGGAATTTTTCTGTGGGTAAATTTGTGCCCATTCAGCTACAAGAGCATTAGTGCAGTCAGGCACTGATGTTGGGCGAGGAGGCCTGGGGTGTTCAGTGGGGTTGAGGTCAGGGCTCTGTGGGACGAAGGAGCCCAAACCCTGAAAAACAGCCCCAGACCATTATCCCTCCTCCACCACACTGTTGGCACTCTGCATTCCAGTAAGTAGCATTCTCCTGGCATAAGCCAAACCCAGATTTGTCAATCTGATTGCCAGATAGTGAAGTATGATTCATCAATCCAGAGAAGACATTCTACTGCTCCAGAGTCCAGTGTCAGAGTTTTACACCACTCCAGCCCATGCATGGCATTGTGCATAGTGATCTTAGGCTTGTGTGCAGCTGCTCAGCCATGAACTATGTGTTTGATTTTATGCACCTGTTAGCAATGGGTGTAGCTAAAACACCTGAATGCAATCATTAGGAGAGGCGCTGTAGTACCCAGTGTGGGTACTACAGGTGCAGAGGAAGCCTCAGGAGGCAGGCAGAATTTCATCAGAGCTCTGGGCTCACTTTTATTTCTTGGCAGCTTTTCAGTGCACTTTCAGAAACTCAAAAACTGTTTGTGTGTTGCAAGCTCCAGCAGCTATGGCACTCTCTCTCTGGCTCACGGCAATCACTGAAAGCACAAAGAAACGCACGTATGTAGGCTGGTTGTAATAAGGCACAGGTCAGAATCATCATGTATTACCGGCTGGTTCAACCTGCCACCTCTCCTTCTGCAGCAAATGCTCAACCACGCCCCCTCTGCCAGGTGTCCACATAATTTTGGTTATATATTGTATGTACGTCCACCGTTAAGAAAGTCCTATATCACCTTGGCTGTTGCACAATGAAGAAGCCCCTTCTCTATGACCAGCATAAAAAAAGCCAGACTGAAGTTTGCATGTGATCACCAGCCTTTTGGAGGAGTGTTCTCTGGTCAGATGAAACAAAACCTTACTGTTTGGCCACAAAGATCAGTGCTATGTATGGAGGAAAAAGGGTGAGGCCTTCAAGGAACCTAAGCATTCCAGATAAAACTTGTAAAGGCTTTGTCTATTAATTGAAAAAGACTTGGGTAAAAACAAAGATAGACACAGAAAGAGTGAGACTGTTCCACCACTGAAAATTGGTATTCCTTTTAGTAATTAAAGGAGCAAAGTTGGCATCATGAATAGAAGACACAGTGAGTAATGTTGATGCCCAGTCTGAAAATTTAATTCGAAACCAGAAATAGAGCCAAATTCTTGTAAAATGGATTCAGTTACCAGAATTGAAGACAGGGGATGAATAAGATATACCATAAAATCACCAGCATAAATTGAATTTCTATTCCTAATACAGTAACGAATGATACCATTATTATGTGATGATGCTTTAAGGGCGAAGGACAAGGGCTCCAATGCCAAGGTAAAGAGCAACGTCTATAACGGCCACCCTTGTCGAGTGCCTTGATACAATGGAAAATAAGGAGAATACATGGCATTAGTACAGACATGGGCTTGCATGGATGTATAAAGTAATTTGGTCCAGGGAATTAAAGTGTTATCGAATACAAATTTACTCAGGACAGAAGTCTACTAATATTAGAAAATAGATAATGCTCCTTAATAAATCCTGCTTGATCTTCTGAAGTAATCATTGAACTTTTTATAAAACTCTATCCTGAAACCGTCCAGTCTGGGGGACTTGCCACTTTTCATAGAACCAGTGGCTTCAGAAACTTCTTGAAGGGTAATTGGACTATCCACCTGTTCAACTTGAACTGGGTCTAAAATAGGAAGATCCAGGTTGTCCAGGTAAGAGTTCGTAATATTGAAATCAGCTGGACACTCAGATGTGTAAAACAAGGAATAGAAACTTTTTAAAAAAATCTTAACATTTTCTGGAATTGTAACAAGGTTATCAGAGTTATCACATATCTGGGGAATCAATCTAGAAACTAACTGTCTCCTAAACTAGTGGGTTAATAAATGACTAGTTTTGTCACCATACTTGTAAAACAACCCACAAGAACACATAATGAGAGTTTCTGCTTTTTTTGTAGGAAACAGGTTAAATTCTGTCTGAAAGTCTAGTTCTGAAAAGTTCTGGATCATTTCCAGTATAGCACCTGATGGGTCATCCAGTGTTTTTCTGATGTATTTTTTTCATAAGAAACATATGAGATTATTTCCTCACAAAGCACTGCTTTAAGTGATTACCACAGTATCTAATTAGAAGTAAGATTAGTTTTGTTTGTGCCAAGAAGAAACCTATTGAGTTATAGATCATAACACAAAATCTTTTATCTGAAAGCAGCAGTGCATTAAAACACCACTAAGGATGTTCCATCTGGCTCTGAGGTCCATCTGAAGTTCAGCATGATATATATAATATATAATATAATGATATTCCGATATAACAATGGCTAAGTAATCAGTGTTGGTAAATGTTGTTTGAACTCACCCTTTTTTCAAGTGATTAAAAGTATTGGAACTTGTGACTGACAGGTGTTTCTTGCTGTCTTGTTAGATTGATTGTTTAAACAGATAATAGCTCTGAAGGTCTACTCTTGGATTGAGCTCTGGGTTTCACCTGTGAAAACTGCATTTGTTAATAAAAAGGATAAACCAACAAGAAGACCAGAGAACTGTCTATGGGAGAAAAGTAAGCCATTTTGAAGCTGAGAAAAGAGGGAAAAATTGATCAGAGTCATTGCACAAACATTGGGCATATCCAATACAACAATTTGGAATGTCGTGAAAAAGAAAGAAACAACCAGACATGGAACAGGTCGGCCAAAAAAAACAACAGCAATGACACAATATTTCTGTCATGACCAGCAGTTGACAGAAATGTTGACATGACTGAAATATTGTGAAAGCTGTAAAGGAAAACTCAGAAACAACAGTCAGTGGCATCACCAGCAACTTCCACTTGGCAGGGGTGAAGGTATCAGAATGCACCGTTCGAGGAAGACTTGGAGAGCATAAATATAGACGTCATACCACAAGATACAAACCTCTCATCAGCAGTAAGAATCAGAAGACCAGATTGGAATTCACAAAGAACTACAGAGATGAGCCACAAAAACTCTGAAAGCAAGATTAACCTCTACCAAAGTGATGGAAAGGCCAATGAAGGAAAGGATCTGCTCATGATCCAGAACATATGAGCTCAAGCACAGCACAGGTAGTGTCATGGCTAGGGCTTGCATGGCTGCTTCTGGAACAGACTCACTAATCTAGCTCACTAATAGCAGCAGAATGAAGTCAGAAGTTCAATTTTTTCAATTTCAATTCAAATTAATTTATATAGCGCTTTTAACAATGAACATTGTCTCAAAGCAGCTTTACAGAACATAAGAAACAAAAACATGCAAACAGTCCTAGATGTTAGACAAAATTATCCCTAGTGAGCAAGCCTGAGGCGACTGTGGCAAGGAAAAACTCCCTTAGATGATATGAGGAAGAAAACTTGAGAGGAACCAGACTCAAAAGGGAACCCATCCTCATCTGGGTGACACTGGAGAGTGGGATATGAACAATGTCCTTTCTGCATTTATGTATAGTCATGTAGAATTTTATGTGTATATTAATTGTCTTGAGGTTGTTGTCTTCCTCAATGTCCACAGAGGGTTGGCAGCATTGCTCTGAATAAGTCTACAGAAACATTCTGACTGACAATTTACAGAGAAATGCATCCAATTTAATTGGGAGGAACTTCATCATGCAGCAAGACAACAAAGGACTTCATCAGGAAAAAAGTGGAAGGTTTTAGACTGGCCAAGTCCATCAGCAGACCTTAACCCAACTGAGCAGCGTTTCACCTCCTGAAGAGGAGACTGAAGGGAGAAACCCCCCAAAACTAACAACAACTGAAAGAAGCTGCTGCTACAAGCCTGGAAAAGCATCACAAAAGAAGAATACAGCAGTTTGGTGATGTCACTGGGTCACTGGCTTGATGCAGTTATTGCAAGCGAGAGATACATAAGCAAATATTAAGTGTTATTTACTTTAAGCCTATCTGTTCCAATACTTTTGCTCACCCAAAAACTGGGTGGTCTGCCACCAAAGGTGCCATATTCTGAGTGGTTTAACACATCTAGATGTAAATCTCAGGAAATGAAAGCTGAAATTCTGATCTATCGTCTCCTATTCATCTTTTGATCTCAAACCAAATGTCTTCAGTGTAAAGCAAAAACAAACTTCAATTCAATTCCATTTTATTTGTGTAGCGCTCTTAACATTGGACATTGTCACAAAGCAGCTTTACAGAAAAATATAAATTGAGGATATAAATTTTAAATTTATGCAAAAGAATCGGCCTTGCTGTTTCAGTTCTTTCAAGGGTACTGTATATATTTACCTGTTTATATGGGAATTTGGAAAAAGATATATAAAGATATATACAGTGATATATCTCCCGTTCTGATCTGATACAATTTCAGAAGCTGTAAACTGAATCCTTTATTAAAATGGCAGCTCTTTGCTCTGGTATTATAATGAGAATGATAGACTTAGTTAACCCAGCCTTTGTGTAACTTATTATGCACAAGCTTGGAAAGATGACATCAGCATTCAGATTTTTAAGATTTTTCACATTTTTGACTGGAGATTGAAGGCCCTTAACATTTCAAGAGATAAACCTTCCCAGATTATGACTTAACAGCAAAAAGACAGAATAAAGGCATAAACAGAAAAAAGACAAAAAAAAAGAGTCTAGGAGATTATGACAAGAAAATGTCAAAGGTGAAAAAGCATAATACCACATGAACACCTAAGTAGAGAAGGTAAGGAAAAGGGTGGAAAAAAGGGCCTAACTGCACTTCTGGTGTGAGCGCTCCTAATATTCACCAGCAGAACACCTAAAAGTAACACTGCCCCTGCAGCAAACTATGCGCTTATGAAGATATAAAGTTAAACCAAGGGAAATGGAACAACACAAAGGATTGGCTAACAAATGTACGATAATCATGAATAACCCAAACGCACACATTAAGCAGTATGACTAAAACAATTATATTGAGAAAAATATGCCCAACAAGGACTACAAGAAAGGCCATCCTCTCTAATGAAACGACTTTTCTGCCAAAGAAAAAAGGAAAGAAATTATTTAAAAACTTGTCTTAAAAAAACATATGTTGTTAACAGCATCAAATGACGATGGAGAATCCTTCAGCCTGCTTACAGTGAAAGCTCAGTTGCTCCAGTGTTCATCAAAGAAGGCCTGAGCTTCCTGGGGTCCTTTGAAAAAATTTGGTCTGCTGTTAAAATTAACACACAAGCGAGCAGGAAACAAAAGGATGAAATGGATCCCTTTATCATACAAAGCTGCCTTCACAGAAGGAAAAGCGGCCCATCTTCGAAAAGGTCAGCACTATAATCGGGAAAGAATCCGATTCTGTGACCACAAAAGAACAGATCCTCGTGACTCTTCCTTAACAAAGTTTCTTGTACTGGTAATCATGAAAAAGGACCCAGTCTATGTGCTCTGTCCAAAATTGTTCAACACTGGAACAGTTTGGAGCTAAAAACATCTGTAAGTTGCTCTGTCATGAAGCCAACTGGGTCTGTGCCCTCCATCTTTTCCAGAATTAAAATGACTCTCAGACTGACCATCTAGAGTGATTTTCTAGGTGGTTTAACTTCTCTTTGAGTGTAGAGTTCTTAATTTCATGTGTTTTACACTCATTTTTCTACTGGGCAAGTCTGTCACTATGGTCAGAGGTAGTGGTCTCTAGAACTTTGATGTTCCTAGAATGAGGTAACGGGCTGTATTTGGCCCGCAGGCCTTGATTTTGACACGTGATTTAATTCATGTACTTTTTAATGAGGGTGAAAAATCTGAAAAAGCCTTGAGGTGAGTGTTAGGGAAAATTAGGGGCTTAGCCCAACCCAGCACCCCCTTAAATCTGGCCATGCCCAATGTGTATGTAAATGTTTGACCCAATGAAAATCTGATACAGTAAATTATAGCTGAAATAAATGTCAGTTAGACTAAATGTTTAAATGTCAATTATGCAGGTGAAACTGGGCAGGTGGGCCTCCTTCCAAAACCCAACACTGGGTCTGTGGCAATCCTGGGATTTGAACCAATGATCTTTTTATCACGAGCTCAGAATCTCAAACAGTGAGCCACCACTGCCCATAAGTCATATATCAAATTCCTTCATGTAGTAAGAGGTGACAGAAGGTCTGTATCTTTGAAGGAAATGAGAGTGTTGTGCTCATGCTTTGCAGGAGAGGAGGATAAACGTCCAATAGCAAATGCAGGAGCCGATGTAGTGACCAGAGCTGGAGAAGAAGTTACCCTGAATGGCATTGAGAGCTGGGATGACAGAAATATCACCAAATATGAGTGGACACTTCTGAGTGGAAATGATTCTGTTGTGATTCAGGTAACCTACTCTAACACACTACTGAGGAGTTAAAGGCTGAAGAAGGAGTTAGGGGTTAAGAGCTGAAAGAATGGTTAGAGGTTAAGGGTTGAAGAGAGGTTGGGGTTAAGGGTTGAAGAGAGGTTAGAGGTTAAGGGTTGAAGAGAGGTTAGGGGTTAAGGGTTGAAGAGAGGTTAGGGGTTAAGGGTTGAAGAGAGGTTAGAGGTTAAGGGTTGAAGAGAGGTTAGGGGTTAAGGGTTGAAGAGAGGTTAGAGGTTAAGGGTTGAAGAGAGGTTATGGGTTAAGGGTTGAAGAGAGGTTATGGGTTAAGGGTTGAAGAGAGGTTAGAGGTTAAGGGTTGAAGAGAGGTTAGGGGTTAAGAGTTGAAGAGAGGTTATGGGTTAAGGGTTGAAGAGTGGTTAGAGGTTAAGGGTTGAAGAGAGGTTATGGGTTAAGGGTTGAAGAGAGGTTAGGGGTTAGGGGTTGAAGAGAGGTTAGAGGTTAAGGGTTGAAGAGAGGTTAGAGGTTAAGGGTTGAAGAGAGGTTAGAGGTTAAGGGTTGAAGAGAGGTTAGGGGTTAAGGGTTGAAGAGAGGTTAGAGGTTAAGGGTTGAAGAGAGGTTAGGGGTTAAGGGTTGAAGAGAGGTTAGGGGTTAAGGGTTGAAGAGAGGTTAGAGGTTAAGGGTTGAAGAGAGGTTAGGGGTTAAGGGTTGAAGAGAGGTTAGAGGTTAAGGGTTGAAGAGAGGTTAGGGGTTAAGGGTTGAAGAGAGGTTGGGGTTAAGGGTTGAAGAGAGGTTAGAGGTTAAGGGTTGAAGAGAGGTTAGAGGTTAAGGGTTGAAGAGAGGTTAGGGGTTAAGGGTTGAAGAGAGGTTAGAGGTTAAGGGTTGAAGAGAGGTTAGAGGTTAAGGGTTGAAGAGAGGTTAGGGGTTAAGAGTTGAAGAGAGGTTAGAGGTTAAGGGTTGAAGAGAGGTTAGAGGTTAAGGGTTGAAGAGAGGTTATTGGTTAAGGGCTAGAAGAGTGGTTAGAGGTTAAGGGTTGAAGAGAGGTTAGAGGTTAAGGGTTGAAGAGAGGTTAGAGGTTAAGGGTTGAAGAGAGGTTAGGGGTTAAGGGTTGAAGAGAGGTTAGAGGTTAAGGGTTGAAGAGAGGTTAGGGGTTAAGGGTTGAAGAGAGGTTGGGGTTAAGGGTTGAAGAGAGGTTAGAGGTTAAGGGCTAGAAGAGTGGTTAGGGGTTAAGGGTTGAAGAGAGGTTAGAGGTTAAGGGCTGTAAGAGAGGTTAGAGGTTAAGGGTTGAAGAGAGGTTAGAGGTTAAGGGTTAAAGAGAGGTTAGGGGTTAAGGGCTAGAAGAGTGGTTAGGGGTTAAGGGTTGAAGAGAGGTTAGAGGTTAAGGGTTGAAGAGAGGTTAGGGGTTAAGAGTTGAAGAGAGGTTAGAGGTTAAGGGTTGAAGAGAGGTTAGGGGTTAAGGGTTGAAGAGAGGTTATGGGTTAAGGGTTGAAGAGAGGTTAGAGGTTAAGGGTTGAAGAGAGGTTAGAGGTTAAGGGTTGAAGAGAGGTTATTGGTTAAGGGCTAGAAGAGTGGTTAGAGGTTAAGGGTTGAAGAGAGGTTAGAGGTTAAGGGTTGAAGAGAGGTTAGAGGTTAAGGGTTGAAGAGAGGTTAGGGGTTAAGGGTTGAAGAGAGGTTAGAGGTTAAGGGTTGAAGAGAGGTTAGGGGTTAAGGGTTGAAGAGAGGTTGGGGTTAAGGGTTGAAGAGAGGTTAGAGGTTAAGGGCTAGAAGAGTGGTTAGGGGTTAAGGGTTGAAGAGAGGTTAGAGGTTAAGGGCTGTAAGAGAGGTTAGAGGTTAAGGGTTGAAGAGAGGTTAGAGGTTAAGGGTTAAAGAGAGGTTAGGGGTTAAGGGCTAGAAGAGTGGTTAGGGGTTAAGGGTTGAAGAGAGGTTAGAGGTTAAGGGCTAGAAGAGAGGTTAGAGGTTAAGGGTTGAAGAGAGGTTGGGGTTAAGGGTTGAAGAGAGGTTAGAGGTTAAGGGTTGAAGAGAGGTTAGGGGTTAAGGGTTGAAGAGAGGTTAGGGGTTAAGGGTTGAAGAGAGGTTAGAGGTTAAGGGTTGAAGAGAGGTTAGGGGTTAAGGGTTGAAGAGAGGTTGGGGTTAAGGGTTGAAGAGAGGTTAGAGGTTAAGGGTTGAAGAGAGGTTAGGGGTTAAGAGTTGAAGAGAGGTTAGAGGTTAAGGGTTGAAGAGAGGTTAGGGGTTAAGGGTTGAAGAGAGGTTAGAGGTTAAGGGTTGAAGAGAGGTTAGAGGTTAAGGGTTGAAGAGAGGTTATTGGTTAAGGGCTAGAAGAGTGGTTAGAGGTTAAGGGTTGAAGAGAGGTTAGAGGTTAAGGGCTAGAAGAGTGGTTAGGGGTTAAGGGTTGAAGAGAGTTTAGGGGTTAAGGGTTGAAGAGAGGTTAGAGGTTAAGGGTTGAAGAGAGGTTAGGGGTTAGGGGTTGAAGAGAGGTTAGAGGTTAAGGGTTTAAGAGAGGTTAGAGGTTAAGGGTTGAAGAGAGGTTATGGGTTAAGGGTTGAAGAGGTTAGGGGTTAAGGGTTGAAGAGAGGTTAGAGGTTAAGGGTTGAAGAGAGGTTAGGGGTTAAGAGTTGAAGAGAGGTTAGAGGTTAAGGGTTGAAGAGAGGTTAGGGGTTAAGGGTTGAAGAGAGGTTAGAGGTTAAGGGTTGAAGAGAGGTTAGGGGTTAAGGGTTGAAGAGAGGTTAGAGGTTAAGGGTTGAAGAGAGGTTAGAGGTTAAGGGTTGAAGAGAGGTTATTGGTTAAGGGCTAGAAGAGTGGTTAGAGGTTAAGGGTTGAAGAGAGGTTAGAGGTTAAGGGCTAGAAGAGTGGTTAGGGGTTAAGGGTTGAAGAGAGTTTAGGGGTTAAGGGTTGAAGAGAGGTTAGAGGTTAAGGGTTGAAGAGAGGTTAGGGGTTAGGGGTTGAAGAGAGGTTAGAGGTTAAGGGTTTAAGAGAGGTTAGAGGTTAAGGGTTGAAGAGAGGTTAGGGGTTAAGGGTTGAAGAGAGGTTAGGGGTTAAGGGTTAAGGGTTGAAGAGAGGTTAGAGGTTAAGGGTTGAAGAGAGGTTAGGGGTTAAGGGTTAAGGGTTGAAGAGAGGTTAGAGGTTAAGGGTTGAAGAGAGGTTAGGGGTTAAGATTAATGTCCAAATGAACATTCGTGGATTAAAGGCTGAAGGAGTGGTTAAAGGTTAAGTTCCTGTAGTCAGCTCACTTCACCATGGTTAATTATTTGTATATCTCAGTGTGATGTTTTGTTTTGGTCAGTTATTTAAAGTGACTCAGATAAAGGTCCACATTTTGTCAACATGCCAAAACTGTGCAGGATTTGGAGAGAAATAAAGACCCCCACATTGGTACCTCCTGTGCAGACTCCCATACAGTGATGATTTTTTTTTTTGTAAATTTTTCTCTTGCAGAAAACACAGTACATAGATCAGCGGCAGCTGTTAAACCTTCATCCTGGAGTTTATCGCTTTCAGCTCCGTGTGACTGATTCAGCTGGACAGTCAGACACCGCATCTGTCACCGTGCTTGTCCTCACACAAGACCAATCCGAGCGTCAGTAATCATAATATATTAAAAATATACATCAAACTAATGACAATAATTCACTAATTATTTTACACACCATTATATTATCAAACATTAAAAAGCCCCATGTGGTTTGACACCAACTGCTCAAAACACACACTCACACACTCACACACATACACACACAGCCTGGGTGTGTGAAGCTCAGCTCCTCCCTGAATGAGCAGAACAGGTTTAACATGTTGCTGTGTGTGTGTGTGTGTGTGTGTGTGTGTGTGTAAACCTGCACTGTGGTTCTCTCTCTCTCTCTCTCTCTCTCTCTCTCTCTCTCTCTCTTTCATACACACACACACCCCAGTACAAACTAATGATGTCACAGTACCTGGAGTTTGGGTGAAAGGGCTCTCTCGTGTTGTGTAAGTGAGAGGTGTGAGAGAATGAATACTGACAGGAAGTGAAGAAAGAGTAGACGAGCACGGGATTGAGCGACACGTCAGAGATGAGAAAAGAAATTTTTGTGAGCACGGTTTTAAAAACTGCATCCCCCTAAATCTGGAAAAACATTCATATCTTGTGAGAGCTCTTAAGTGTGTGTAGATTTAAGTATAAGGAGACTCACTAATGAGAATCTTGATTGATCAGCTTCAAATCGTATAATTGATGTCGATGTGATGTTAAAAGCTTGATAAATGAGGCATGTGGCACAGTGTTTGGTGGTATAGTGGTTAATATTGCTGCCTCACAGGGATCTGGGTTTGATCATGAGCATGTTCACATGTTCTCACTGTGTTCACGTTGGTTTCCTCTGGGTTCTCCCGTTTCCTCCCACTGTCCAAAAACATGAAGGTAAGAGGATTAGGTATGTTAAATTGCCCATAGGTCTGAATGTGTGTGTGTGCATGGTGTCCTACAGTAGACTGGCATCCCATCTGGGGTGAATTCTCCCATCTTATGCCCAATGTTTTCGGGATAGACTCCAGATCGACCACCCTGACCAGGATGAAGTGCTTACTGAAAGCCCAATGTCAGTAACAGCATCTATTTGAGATTTCAAATAATGCGCTCTCTCCACTGGCTTCCTGTAGCTGCCCGCATCAGATTTAAAACACTGATGTTCGCCTACAAAGCCAAAAACGGACCAGCACCCACTTATCTCAAAGCACTTATCACACCTCGAGCACCACCACGCTCCCTCTGATCCTCTAGCACTGCTCGACTGATCCCTCCATCTCTCAGGGTACAAGGAAGAGCTGCATCGAGACTCTTCTCTGCTCTGGCACCGAGGTGGTGGAATGAACTTCCCCTAGATGTCCGAACAGCTGAGTCACTGGCAGTCTTCAAATGACATCTAAAGACTTACCTCTTCATAAAGTACTTAAATTAGCACTTTCACAAAAAAAAAAAAAAAAAAAAAAAAGCACCTCCCCAACAGAGTTTTGGACTGATGGTATTCCTAGTTTGTGACCTAGCGAGCCAATATCAGAATGTAGACTTCAAAGCACTATTGTAAGTCACTCTGGATAAGGGCGTCTGCCAAATGCCATAAATGTAAATGTAAATTTCATTTTTGCGTTATGCTGTTACATGACTCCCCTTATGTGTGTGTGGCAGTGAGCAAAAAACTGGCCATGAGTGGGGTTTTTATGATGTTAATTCACATCTTTTCTATATCTCCACAAATCTTTCCGCCTAAGAAACACTGTGTATTTTTGTGTGTGTGTGTGTGTGAATAATAATCTAGATTAAACCCTTTGTCACCTCTCTGGATTCTTCTCACAGCATTGCTAAGGTTGCTTTACTGACTTTACGCTGATGCGTGTAATGAACATGTTTTACTCAGACTGAGGTTCAGACACACAGCTGAAGCAGCTCTTTTTTTATGAGACAGTCAGGAAAAACATTATGATTATATAATTATGACTTTAGGTGTGTGTTGAGTTGGCCTGATAAGAGGGGAAATTGATGGTCTGTTTGTCTATTCAGAAACCTTGTTTTATTTTGCAGGTTTTTATTATTATTATTGTTGTTTTCATTGTTGTTGTTGTTGTTGTTTTCTTCTTATTAATATTATGTATCTGTTCATCAGTTCACTGTTTGACCCCGATTAAGGCGGGTCCGTGTCGTGGCTCTTTCCATCGCTGGCACTTTAACGCTGCATCGGGTGTGTGTGAACGGTTCATATTTGGAGGATGTAAAGCAAACGACAACAACTACATATCGCAGCAGGAGTGTTCAGATGCCTGTAAAGGCACCACAGGTACAATATAAGAACCTTACACACATTCACATTTGATATTTAAATAGTTCTAATGTGTTAGAACTGATGGTTAGATGTTTTTTTGGCCATCCTTAGACTTGTCCAGGCGTTGCTCAGACTGGACTTAACTGTGTGTGAGATAAAGACAGCTAATGGTACATTCACATTGCAGTGAAGACTTGTTCATTTGGCTTTTTCATTTCATTTTTATATACGGTTACATTTGGAAATCATGCACATACCAGGGCAGTGGTAGCTCAGTGTTTAAGATGTTGGACTACTGATCAGAAGGTCCTGAGTTCAAATCCCAGCACTGCCAAGCTGTCATTGCTGGGCCCTTGAGCAAGGCCCTTAGCCCTCGCCCTGGATAAGGGTGTCTGCCAAATGCTGTGAAAGTAAATGTATATACATAGGTCTGTGGGAGCAATACCAATACCAAGCAGGTGATGAGAGCACAACCAAGTTGATGATTTCTCAGCTTTATGTGAAGTGAACACTGCTGTGTGATGGCTGATCAGCTTGCCAGTGCAGTGATTGAGGCAAGTTCAGTAGCAGCATATCCTCTGAAAGCACAACCAGTGAAAGCCATTTTTTATAAATCCTGCAAAAGACTTCCAAAAACCTATATAACTGCATTTAAACTTTTAATTTGGAATACTCAATCGTGCATCATTTACCCAGATGTACTATATGGCTTAAAGTATGTACACCCTGATCATCACACCCGTATGAGTTCCTTCCCCAATCTGTTCCACAAATTTGGAAGAACACAATTGTATAGAATGTGTTAGTATGCTGAATCATTACAGTTTCCCTTCACTGGAACTAAGAGACTCAAACCTGCTCCAGCATGACAATGCCCCTGTGCACAAAGCGAGCTCCATGAAGACATGGTGTGTGAAGGTTGGAGTGGAAGAACTCGAGTGTCCTGCACAGAGCCCTGACCTCAACCCCACTGAACACCTTTGGGATGAACTGGAACACCGACTGAACCCCAGACCTCCTCGACATCCCAACATCAGCGCCTGACCTCACTAATGCTCTTGTAGCTGAATGAACACAAATCCCCACAGCCACGCTCCAACATCTAGTGGAAAGCTTCCCAGAATATATGGGTGTGATGGTCAGGTATCCACAACTTTTGGCCATATAATGCAAATATATTGGTTATAAAACTTTTGTGAAAATTCTGTGGGAGATAAGTACATTTTAATTTAATTAAGTTTTTAAAAAACCCTCAAAAATAATATCTCAAACTTCAGCACAGCAGTACAAATTCACACTTCACTTTAAACATTTTTATCGACACACCACCAAAGTGGCCCACAGCTTTTCACTTGACCGCAGTGTGAATGTACTGTAAAGCTGTTTATTTAGGACAGAGTTAAAGTGAACATTAGAAACATGGAGAACAGAATCAACACAATGTGGGTTCACTGATGATGTAAGCTGTCAGTAAATGTTAGGTCAATAATGTGTATATATCCCATACATATTGGGACACTGGCCCTATACGACATATATATATATATATATATATATATATATATATACATATTATATAATATTATCTAATATAATCATCATGTTTAATATTTTCATTTTTATCAATAACACAATGAAATATAATGTAATATACACTAATTACCTAAATTTAATTTTATTATTTGCCTCTATTAATATTTATTATTTCTTGTTAGGGATTCCTGAAAGGAGAAAAATTAAAACAGAAGGTAATTTTAATATTCTTTTTTATTCAGTTCATTTCAGCTTTTTAATTGAAATCTTGAAAAAATTGGAACAATGAGGAAATGAATTTAAATAAATTAAGTTAATTTAAACGAGATACTTATACGCAGACTGTTACTGTGTGTGTGTGTGTGTGTGTGTGTGTGTGTGTGTGTGTGTGCGCGCACACAGTGTGTAACTCTTCGTGTGAGGAAGGTCAGTTTGTGTGTTCCAGTGGTTGTTGTATAGACAGTAGTGTGGAGTGTGATGGACAGCCTCAATGTAGCGACGGATCAGATGAAGAAAACTGCCAACACAGTAAGTTTCTCTCTCTCTCACACACACACACGCACACACGCACACACACACACACGCACGCACACGCACACACACGCACACACACACACACGCACACACACACGCACACACACACGCACGCGCACACGCACACACACACGCACACACACGCACACACACACACGCACACACACACGCACGCACACACGCACGCACACACGCACACACACACACACACACACACACACACGCCCACGCACACACACGCCCACACACACACACACGCACACACACACGCACACACGCGCACACGCACACACGCGCACACACACACCCACACGCACACACACACACGCGCACACACACACACGCACAAATGCCCACACACGCACACACACGCACACACGCCCACACGCACACACGCACACACGCACACGCACGCACACACGCCCACACGCCCACACACACACACACGCACACATGCCCACACACGCACACACGCCCACACACACACATGCCCACACACATACACACGCACACACACGCACACACGCCCACACACACACACACGCACACACGCCCACACACACGCACACACACGCACACACACACGCACACACAAACGCGCACACACACACGCACACACACGCACACACGCATACACACACACCCACACACACACGCACGCACGCACACACGCACACGCACACACCCACACGCACACACGCCCACACACACGCGCACACACACACACACCCACACACACACACGGTTGACCAGGAAGGCTATCGTGCAGGGCTAACTTGGCTGTAGCCCAGGGCTCTGGGTGAAATTAATCAGAACCTTTAAATAAATATTTTTATTTTCAGTCCAGTGTGTGTGTATGTGTGTGTGTGTGTGTGTGTGTGTGTGTGTGTGTTGTGTGGACTACGTAGAGGTTTTTATTCAACATGATGGCATTGTGTCTCTGTTTTACTGCAAAAAAAATTTCATCATTCAGGTGTTTCTGTTAATAGCACACGAATGGCAGGTCAAACTCTTGTAAGACTAATGTGGCAATGGACCACAACTATTGTTTTTAATGTGGCAGTGGACCACAACTATTGTTTTTAATGTGGCAGTGGGCAACATTATCAAGCTGGATACAAAAGGATTAATGTGTAAATCGTTAGTGCAACCACTTACACAAGACAGCTGGTATTCACGAAAATCCCATAAATTCGGAAAAACCTTCGTATTTTACTCCTGCTCCTGAGGGTGTGTATATTTACACATATGAAGTCTAACTGACATAAACCTTGACTTGATCAACTTCAGATCATATGCGCACACACACGCACACACATGCGCACACACACGCACACACACACGCACACACACGCACACACTTAAACAATTTTTATGTATTTTTGTGTGTGTGTGTGTGTGTGTGTGTGTTTTAGTGAACAGGACTTTGGCTCAGTTGCTGGAGATCAGTGTGAATGAAGAGAAAGGTGAGTCAACCAACTGAAACACAGTGACCAATCAGAACAGAGAACCAGAAACACAGTGACCAATCAGAACAGAGAACCAGAAACACAGTGACCAATCAGAACAGAGAACCAGAAACACAGTGACCAATCAGAACAGAGAACCAGAAACACAGTGACCAATCAGAGCACAGACTGCACTGTGCTTGATTTTAACTGTAGTTTGATACTGATCATTTATGTCTGTGTTCTCTCTCTCTTTATGTCTCTGCGTGTATGCGTGTGCGTGTATGCGTGTGTGTGTGCGTGTATACGTGCATGTGTGTGCGCGTGCGTGTGTGTGTGTGCGTGTATACGTGCGTGTGCGTGTATACGTGCATGTGTATGCGTGTGTGCGTGTGTATGTGTGTGTGCGCGCATGTGTGCGCGCGTCTGTGTGTGTATACGTGCATGTGTGCGTGTATGCGTGTGTGCGCACATGCATGTGGGCGTGTGTATGCGTGTGTGCGTGTGTGTGCGTGTGCGTGCGTGTGTGTGTGTGCGCGTGCGTGTGTATGCGTGTGTGCCTGCGTGTGTGTGTGTGCGCGTGCGTGTGTATGCGTGTGGGCGTGTGTATGCATGTGTGCGTGTGCGTGTGTGTGCATGTATACGTGCGTGTGTGTGTGTGTATACGTGCGTGTGTATGCGTGTGTGCCTGTGTGTGTGTGCGCGTGCGTGTGTATGCGTGTGTGCGCGTGCATGTGTGTGTGTGTGTGTGTGTGTGTGTAGTGCAGTGTGTTGATCCTCCTGTTACTGGGCCGTGCAGAGCAAGCATGCCCCACTGGTTTTATGATCCAATGCGGCAGAGCTGCTTTCGCTTCACGTACGGAGGCTGCAGCGGAAACAAAAACAGATTTGAGAAGAAAGACGAGTGCATGAAGAGCTGCTCAGGAGTGACGGGTACTAACATCTAATTTTATCATATAAATAAAATCTAATTATATCATAATTCGTATAATTATAAACATGTATAAATATAAAATAAACCACATAATCTAACACTAATAATAAACAGATTTAAAAACAGGTTGTTGTTTAAGTAAAGTGTATATCTATATTAAACCTCTAATGTTTTTGTATTATTTGTATATGTGTGTGTTTTTATTTTTGTATGTGTGTGTTTTTATTTTTGTATGTGTGTGTATGTATTTGTGTGTGTTTGTGTTTTGCTTTGTGTTTGTATTTTTGTAAGTGTATGTGTGTATTTTTGTATGTGTGTCTGGTAAAAAGTTGTGAAATGTGTCACACTGATTGGGGAGGGTTTAAGGACCATTCTGGGCCAAGTGCTGTCAACGCTCTAGCGCCACCATCGGGTCAAATTTGGGCCTAATTTGGAAGAACATTTATGGTCATAACTTTTGAATTGTGTGTCCAGAATTTAAAAGCCAGGCATCACTGGACTCCCTGAGTCGAGTCGAGTTCATCGCACCCTGTGACATCAATTTCCGCCTAATTAGATTTTCCGCCCTCTTGGATTTTTTCAAAAACTGTATTTTCGCTACTCTTCCTACAAATTTTGTCCAATCATCACCAAATTTGGCAAATGACATCTTCGGAGTAAGCCTCACAAAAATTATCAAAAGAATTTTTAATAGTCCAAAGGATTTGCCCATAACAGGCCACCGAATCTGACGGCAATGCTGCCAAACAGGAAGTGAGGCTGTATCTCAGCAGTGACTTTGCGCACTGACACAGATCTTGGGAGGCATCTTCAGGTCCATGACCTGACCACAAATTTCATGCCAGTGCCACCTACTGGTCAAAAGTAACAATAACCTGCTAAAAATGCTTATAACTAACTGCCATTTTTGCTACTCCTCCTCCAAATTTTGTCCAATCTTCACCACATTTGGATCACATCATCTTGAGACCTGACTGAACAAAAGTTTGTCAAAGGAATTTTGATTCAAACCTGTTCTCCTGTAACGCACTGGCAAATGCAAAAAAAAAAACAGGATGTGAGGGTGTATCTCTGAAGTGCATCTGTGTATCATCATGAAACTTGATAATATCTTCAGGACCATGCCCTGAATGTACCCAAGAAGTTTTATGACTGCGCTACGCTGTGGTCAAGAACTGTAACAACTTTAATTTTTTTCCTTATATCATTTGAAGAGTTCGTGATAAATTCACAGTTCATTTTTCCTATAATTCCCTGGAGTATGCTGAAGTGAACGCACACCATCTGAAATTCAAGTGTACTTTCTGTCAACCATCTTGGATTTTGTCAAAAACTGTTTTTTCGCTACTCCTCCTACAAATTATGTCCAGTCTATTAATGTTATTAGCTTTTTCTTGACACTTCGAGAGTGCACTAGTAACACAAATAAAGCAATGTAATAATGTGCTGCAAACATGAACAGGAACAGTAATTACAGTACAGTGTGATTTTCTGCATTCTCAGTATTTATTCAATGCCTTAATTCCCAGTATCTTGAAATATTATAAAAACTAAGTTTAATTTCTGACAATGTTGTCTTTACTGTAACATTGAACATTAAATG